>NC_081545.1:5748623-5797294 GCF_901000735.1 Corylus avellana | reverse complement strand
TATTGTCCACATGGACACATCCCTCATGCCTAAAGTCTTCACTAATCATCACAATTGGTACTCCTCCATCATTGATTCTCTCAAGTATACAAATCCTGCCTCATTCCATAATTACCAATCCTCACCATCACTAATTTTATATACTTATGATCATGCTTTTAGTGGTTTTTGTGCTCTCCTCTCTTCACATGAACTAGAGGCTTTAAGAAAATCATTGGGGTTCATCTCAGCTTATAGAGATAGCATTCTCACACTTGATACCACTTACACACCTGAGTTCCTCTCCCTCAATCCTTCCACAGGCCTATGGCCGACTTCGAAATATGGCGAAGATGTCATTGTTGGTGTCATCGACTCTGGGGTGTGGCCTGAGAGTGAGAGCTTCAACGACAAAGGAATGCCTAAAAAACTTCCAGAAAAGTGGAATGGAACATGTGAGGTAGGACAAAACTTCAACTCCTCCTTTTGTAATGCAAAGGTCATTGGAGCCAGGTACTTCAATAAGGGTGTAATTTCTACAAATCCCAACATCATGTTGGGTGGTCCCTCTTATGTGGGGACCACATATGCTACAACAAAACAAGGAGTTTTGTTTGTAGTAAGATTCTAATACATGGTGAGTGTTTAAGTGAGACACGTAAGACAAAAATAATAAAAAGGAAAAAGGAGGAGTGCTGCGTACAGGGAGAGTGCGGCGCAAGGAGAGAAAGAAAAAGAAAAAGGAGAAAAAAAGGGTTTCGCCTATTCACATCTGTCAGAGATTGGAGGTTCGTTTGTGGTCCGATCTTGATGCAATTTTAGAGTGTTGCTCTTGACGACGAGTGCTACGTATTGACTGGTGTCGATCGTTGGAATTCCTCTCCAATCACTTGGTTGCAAATACCTACTTGGTGAGATCTTTCTTTATTATTATTGGAATCCACTTTAGGGTGATGAATTTATGTTTAATCCAAGAATGCATGTATTCTTGATGTGGTGATAATCTCTAGATATTTCTCTAGGGAAGACAAATTGTAAACTCATTATTGTTGATAGTGGAAGATTTAACTGGACTAGGTCCCGTTGTTTTTACCTTCGCATTGGAGGGTTTTCCACGTAAAAATCTTGGTGTCTTGCTTGTGGGTTTGCTTGATTATTATTTTGCTATTGTGTTACTATTTAATTTGCACAAAGAGGGGTAGATTAATTCCGCTAAGCATCTGAAATTGGTGTTCATCCCTAACAAAGTGGTATCAGAGCCTTTGGTTCATTGTTTGTGTGGAGTTCTTGTGTGAATTAAATGGAAGAGTCATCTAATAGCATGATTAAACTCACAGCTTCCAATTATTCAATTTGGAAGACTAGGATGGAAGATATTTTGTATTGCAAGGAATTGTTTGACCCCATTGAATTGAAAGGTGTTAAACCAGTTGCTGTAACCAACGATGATTGGAAGAAATTGAATAGGAAAGCCGTTGGATATATCAGGTAGTGGGTTGATCAAAGTGTCTTTCATCACGTAGCCAAAGAAGTTGATGCCTATGGTCTTTGGCAGAAGTTAGAGAGTCTTTATGAACGAAAGACTGCTCAAAACAAAGCCTTTGTGATAAGAAGGCTTGTGAATTTGAAGTACAAAGATGGGCATAGTGTTACGGAGCATCTAAGTAATTTTCAGGGAATGTTGAACGAGTTGTCTACCATGAAACTTGCACTAGATGATGAGGTGCAAGCATTACTTGTGTTGAGTTCTTTGCCAGATAGTTGGGAAACGTTGGTGGTGTCACTCAGTAATTCGGCTCCCAATGGTGTGATAACTATGGGTATGGTAAAAGACAGCATGTTCAATGAAGAGGCAAGAAGGAAAGAGCAAGGTATTTCTTCTCATTCAGAGGCACTTGTTATAGAAAGGCGGGGGAGAAGTAAAAGCAGAAAACCTCACAGGTATGACAATCGTGACAAGTCAAGAGGAAAGTCCTATTCAAAAATGGACATAAAATGTTTTCACTGTGGCAAGCCTGGGCATATAAGAAGAGATTGCAGAAAGTTTAAGAGGGAACAGTTGAAAGGAAAAGACGAAGAACGTCAAGAAGAAAAAGACACTGCAGCAATTGCATCTGATGGTGATGTGGTATTTGCTTTTGATGAAGCTTATGCTAATCTCGCATGTGATGAATCTACGTGGGTAGTTGATACAGCAGCATCTTTTCATATTACTCCACATAAAGATTTCTTCTCTTCCTACACCAGTGGCGATTTTGGTTGGGTTAGGATGGGAAATGAAGCAAAGTGTAAAGTTGTGGGCATGGGAGATATACAGCTAGAAACCAACATTGGGTGCAAATTGATTCTCAAGGATGTTAGGCATGTTCCTGAAATGCGCTTCAACTTGATTTCTATTGGAAAACTTGATGATGAAGGCTACCACAATTACCTTGGAGGTGGACAGTGGAAACTGACCAAGGGTTCTCTTATCTTAGCCAGGGGAAAGAAGAACAACACTCTCTACAAGACAGCTGCAAGACTAGTCAAGGGAGATGCGATTGTTGTTGAGAATGAAAACTCCACTGAGCTATGGCACAAGAGGCTTGGTCACATGAGTGAGAAGGGACTTCAGATTCTTGCCAAGGAACAGCTCCTACCTAATAATAAAGGTACGTCACTAATGCCCTGTACTCATTGTCTTGTTGGAAAACAAAGAAGAGTTTCTTTTCAAAAATCTTCTTCATCAAGAAAGTCTAATATTCTTGATTTAGTTCACACTGATGTCTGCACTATGAACACTAAAACTCTAGGTGGTGCACTTTATTATGTAACTTTTATTAATGACCACTCTAGAAAGGTATGGGTGTTTGCTTTGAAAACCAAAGATCAGGTATTGGGTGTGTTCAAAGTCTTTCATATGAAGGTTGAAAGAGAAACTGGAAGGCAGTTAAAATGCGTCCGTGCAGACAATGGTGGTGAATACAGAGGACCGTTTGAAGAGTATTGCAAAAGCCATGGGATCAGGCTTGAGAAAACTGTACCCAAGACTCCGCAGCATAATGGAGTAGCAAAGAGAATGAACAGAACCATCTGTGAGAGAATCAGGTGTATTCTCTCTCATGCAAAATTGCCTAAACATTTTTGGGGTGAGGCAATGAGGACAGCAGTTGACTTGATAAATCTTTCTCCTTCAGTTCCTTTGGATGGTGACATTCCTCAAAGGGTTTGGACAGGGAAAGATGTCTCTTTTGAGCACTTGAGAGTGTTTGGCTGCAGGGCATTCGTCCATATTCCTAGAGATGAGAGGTTAAAGCTTGATAGCAAAGTCAAGCAATGTATCTTCATGGGTTATGGGCATGAGGAGTTTGGTTACAGACTGTGGGATCCAGTTAATAAGAAAATCATACGAAGTAGAGATGTCGTATTCTTTGAAGATCAAACCATTGAAGACTTGGATCAGAAAAAGGCAGAGTCTCTGAGTGAATACCGTGTTGATTTGGATCCAGTTATTCCTCCTTGTGTGATACATGATGAACACATGGGAGATGTACAAGAAGAACAGGTTGATACAGTTGGTGAAAATGGTGAGCCTACAATTGATAATGTGGAGTCAGAAAAGCATCTAGAGCAAGCTTCTTCAGAACCAGCCGCTGAGATTCAGTTGAGAAGATCTACCAGAAACCGACAGCCTTCCAGAACGTACTCAGTCAATGAGTATGTGCTACTTTCTGATGGGGGAGAGCCAGAAAGTTATCAAGAGGTTATGCTACATGACCAGAAAAATCAATGGTTAGAAGCCATGCAAGACGAGATGAAATCCTTGCATGAGAATCACACATATGATTTGGTGAAACTGCCTAAGGGCAAGAGAGCACTCAAGAACAAATGGGTGTTCAGATGCAAGATTGAACCAAACAGATCACAGCCAAGGTACAAGGCGCGACTAGTTGTAAAGGGGTTCGGTCAAAAGAAGGGCATTGATTTTGATGAAATTTTCTCACCCATGGTAAAGATGTCTTCTATCAGAGTTGTTTTGAGTTTGGCTGCCAAAATGAATTTGGAGATCGAACAGCTTGATGTGAAGACTGCTTTCCTTCATGGTGACTTGGAGGAGGAAATTTATATGGAGCAACCAGAGGGGTTCACAACTAAAGGCAAAGAACACTTAGTGTGTTGGTTGAAAAAGAGCTTGTACGGACTCAAGCAGGCACCGAGACAGTGGTATAAGAAGTTTGATTCTTTTATGGTTGATCATGGGTATGAGAGAACTACAGCAGATCATTGTGTGTTTGTGAAGAAATTCTCTGATGGAGAATTTATTATTCTCTTGCTGTATGTGGACGACATGTTGATTGTTTGTCGTGACACTAGTAAAATTGACAGATTGAAGAAAGAATTGAGTAAGTCCTTTGCTATGAAGGACTTGGGACCCGCAAAGCATATCCTTGGTATGAAGATCTCTCGTGATAGGAAGAAAGGAAAATTGTGGCTATCACAAGAGAGTTATATCGAGAAGGTATTGGACAGGTTCAACATGAGCAAGGCAAAACCGGTGAGCTCTACACTTGCAGGGCATTTGAAGTTGAGTTCAAAGCAAAGTCCTACAAGTGAGAAAGAAAAAGATGAAATGAAGAAAGTGCCTTACGCATCAGCCGTGGGTAGCTTGATGTACGCCATGGTGTGTACGAGGCCTGATATCGCTCATGCAGTTGGAGTTGTTAGTCGGTTCCTTTCTAATCCTGGCAAAGAACATTGGGCAGCTGTGAAATGGATTCTCAGGTATCTCAGAGGTACTTCGAGAGTATGTTTGTGCTTCGGCAGTGGTCAACAGGTGCTTGATGGGTTTACAGACGCAGATATGGCTGGGGATATTGATTCTAGAAAATCTACTTCAGGGTACCTGATTACTTATTCAGGGGGAGCAGTGTCATGGCAGTCCAGATTGCAGAAGTGTGTTGCTTTGTCTACCACAGAGGCAGAGTACATTGCTATCACTGAAGCGGCTAAAGAATTGTTATGGATGAAAAAGTTCTTACAAGAACTGGGTCTACAGCAAGAGAGGTATGTGCTTTACTGTGACAGTCAGAGTGCCATCCATCTCAGTAAGAATTCAACTTTCCATTCAAGATCGAAACATATTGATGTTAAGTGTCATTGGATTCGTGATGCACTGGAGGATAAGCTGTTACAGATTGAGAAAATCCATACTGATGATAATGGGTCAGAGATGATGACTAAATCGTTGCCTATGCAAAAGCTTGAAATTTACAGAAGCGCGGCGGGCTTGGTGGAGCCCCCCACATAGTCGGGAGGGGGAGATTGTTGGGTGGTCCCTCTTATGTGGGGACCACATAGGCTACAACAAAACAAGGAGTTTTGTTTGTAGTAAGATTCTAATACATGGTGAGTGTTTAAGTGAGTCACGTAAGACAAAAATAATAAAAAGGAAAAAGAAGGAGTGCTGCGTACAGGGAGAGTGCGGCGCAAGGAGAGAAAGAAAAAGAAAAAGAAAAAAAAAGGGTTTCGCCTATTCACATCTGTCAGAGATTGGAGGTTCGTTTGTGGTCCGATCTTGATGCAATTTTAGAGTGTTGCTCCTGACGACGAGTGCTACGTATTGACTGGTGTCGATCGTTGGAATTCCTCTCCAATCGCTTGGTTGCTAATACCTACTTGGTGAGATCTTTCTTTATTCTTGTTGGAATCCACTTTAGGGTGATGAATTTATGTTTAATCCAAGAATGCATGTATTCTTGATGTGGTGATAACCTCTAGATATTTCTCTAGGGAAGACAAATTGTAAACTCATTATTGTTGATAGTGGAAGATTTAACTGGACTAGGTCCCGTGGTTTTTACCTTCGCATTGGAGGGTTTTCCACGTAAAAATCTTGGTGTCTTGCTTGTGGGTTTGCTTGATTATTATTTTGCTATTGTGTTACTATTTAATTTGCACAAAGAGGGGTAGATTAATTCCGCTGAGCATCTGAAATTGGTGTTCACCCCTAACAGGAAGCACTTCAGGCCAGAGTTACTTAACCGTCTCGACCAGATTGTGGTATTTGATCCTCTCTCGCATGAGCTGCTAAAGAAGGTAGCCAGGTTACAGATGAAGGACGTCGAAAGCCGCCTTGCTGAGAGGGGAGTTGCCTTGGCTGTAACCAATGCGGCGCTGGACTACGTATTGGCGGAAAGCTATGATCCGGTTAGTGTCATTGGGTGCTTGAGGCTGAAATCTGGTTTACTTTTAGCTTGCATCAAGATACTGATACTGATACTGAACAATGGTAATGTTTTCTTTGTTTTCAGGTTTATGGTGCTAGACCTATAAGGAGGTGGTTGGAGAAGAATGTGGTGACGGGGCTCTCAAAAATGCTTATAAGGGAAGAGATTGATGAAAACTCAACTGTTTATATAGAACCTGGGCCAAACGGGAGTGATTTGGTGTATAGGGTGGAGAAGAATGGAGGGTTTGTTAATGCTGCCACTAGTCTGAAAACAGATGTGTTGATTCAAGTCCCCAATGCCAATGGCCCAAGAAATGATGCTGCTCAGGCAGTGAAGAAGATCAAGAACCAGGAAATTGATGACGGTGATGAGATGGACGAGTAAGATTGTTCTTCTTTAAGGAAAAGATGCAAAGTAAATGAGTTTTTTTGGTTATAATATGGGAAAAAAATGTTTTTTTTCTTGTGACGAATTTATCCCTGCGTCGGAGTTAAACACACCATTTTGGAGTTTGACCTTGGTTGCTTAAAAATGTGTTTCTCTAATTTTTTTTAATTTTTTTTTAATATTTTAGCCAATGAGGGTCAGCTCTAAGAGTTGACTTGTTTGCTTGATCATTAAACCTTTACGAAGTTCACTGCGATCCACTATCAACTGCTTAATTTTCCTCCACGCAGTTCCACCCACGCCACTCCTACTGTCCTACACAATGCACAATGTATATATAGTGATTTCCTCCATTAGCAAAGAGAGAGAGAAACATAATGCTACAACTCAACTCTTATTTTACCCGTGTACCTTAGGTGATGTGGCCATTCTTCCATAGTTCTATTTTTCAAATTTACTATTATTAAATCTTAGAGGCTTACGAGTAGGCTCCATTTAATGGTAATTTTGACACGTAAAATGGAAGCCTCGTCAAATACAGAATATTATTGTTTTATTTTAAGATAAAATTAAGAAAACTCTAGACAGATGTTGGCAAAGGAAAAAGCAGAAGAAAGAGGCAATTAATACAAATATAAATGAAATTGAGTATTAATTAAGTAACAATTAAAGATATAGAGAAGAAAAAAGAAAGAACCTTTGTTGTATGTAATCTTTCAGTGTTTGCTTAAAACGATCATATAATTCTCCGTTGTTGTACTCCCTCACTAACTTCACAAATTTAGATCCCTCCCTAAACATGCCCCTAGTGCAAGCAATCCAACAAAGACTAAATATACGTAAAATCAATAACAGAAAAGAAACGAAAATTCAAGAAAGAAAGAAAAGAGATGTAGCGCGCGGCTCACGGTGGGATGGGGCCATTAATCACGCCATGGCTGGATTGGGATCGGGGCCTAGTGGGGTGAGGTTGCATCGTTTTTGCGAGTCACAAGCAGAGATGATGAATCTTTGACTTCTTATTTTTTAGGTATCTTTGAGTCAGCAATTTGGCGCCTCAATCTAAAACTAACTCCACATTGGCATATGGGCCATTTTTATTTTGGGTCTAGTTGAGCCGGATCAATCCAATTTCTGATCCATCTCATCCCTCTAATTACCCCTTTTTGGGATGGGTTAAAAAATTTGTTTGATTAAATGAATGGGTATTAAGACAATTTTTTCTTTTTTTTCTTTTGAACTCCCGTCCAGTTTGCACTTAAATTCATTTTTTATTAAATGAATGGCCTTTGTAACTGTTATGTAATCATTACGCTATCTCACCACTATCTCATTATGCTGACATAGCCGTATTAATCTACGATTGAATTTTTTTTTGTCTTTCTTTTTAACAAGAGAAATGCTTGGTGTCAATTTTTTGCAAGGACTATTAAATAAATTAATACTAGGTATGACAAAATAAAATAAGAAAATATTTTGCAAGGCTTTATTCTGATCGTGCTTTACACAAAAACAAGAATATATATATATATCTTGTGCTGCAAACATCATATATATGATGATTCTTCGTTTAATTGGATTAGTTTGCTTCTCTCAAACGTTTTTAGATGATTTTTTTTTTCTTTTTAATTATGATGTAGTTTATAAATATTTTGTGCTTTGATTTATTTGTTAATAATTTTACTTTAATCAAATATATATAAACTGTTCTAAAAAAATATTGCCAAACGAGCCAATAACTCAATGACATAGTATGTATGTACTTCATTAATTTGCTATTGCTAGTAGCATATCTCAACCATATCAATTAAAGAAGTTGAGTTAATTACTTATTAAAATTTCAAAATTAGTTCAATTCCTCGTAAAATTAACCTATGAGCGTTTTTCATGCTTGTTGCAACTAAATAAAAAGGAAAATTCTAAGTGCTTTCCTAGTATTTTTCTGATCCTAAGTAGATATTAATTAGTAGCATGTCTCTGTCAATTAATTATTTCATGCACTTGAAGGTTTAATGCATGAAACTTTATATATATATAAATCAGTGAAAAGACTAAAGAGAGTGGAAGCAAAGAGATAAAGATATTGATAAAAACTATAATAGAATATAAAGTGATTGAAAAAATTGTTTTGCCTCGTACTCGACTGATCGAGTGATAAGTTACGTCTCTTTATAGTAATCAATCTTAACTAAAGTACCCGTTTGAACTTTAGATTTATCTATAAGATAAGAATATATTTAAAGTGATCAAATTCTATTTGAATTCAAATGTTTACATGCAGATGAGGATTATTGAAATATATTACAATAATAATATTTATAGAGAAATTAAGGTTTGATAAATAAGATAAGATGATCAGATTGAACATAAAAGACCAAATTTGGGCTCTGTTACATATCTTTATTTCCTCACAGAGGAACTAGGCTCTCCATGTAAGTAAAAACGCGGGAAAGCGTGGGAACCACCCCATAAGGTGAAAGTTTGTTTACTGCGTTGATATTAGGATCATAAACCAACAACTCATCGTTATCATTCTGCCATACGAGCACGCCATCTCTCCAACACCCCAGCAGCATCCTAAAACTTGGAAAGGGTCCAATCCTCTGCACTTTGATCCAACGCTCGTGATCAACCCCATCATCATCTTTCATCATCACCCAAATGTCAACGAAATTGCTCACAGTAGTGCAATGATTGCAGATTATAGCCAGGGATTCATTCAATACCCCGAGCTTCTTGCCGTAAGTACAATAAGAACCTTCCGCGGCTGACGGCGTGTGCACATGCCGAAACACCTCCTTGCCCATGTCAAAATATACGACACTTTCCCTATAACGAATATTACTCGTGAAGTAACAACCAATCCAATATGGCACTCCTTTCAAGATTACCGAAGAGTTAAGCTTCCTGATAACACACGGCACAATGGCATCGAATACTCTCCAACAACCTGTACTCGTCGAGTACACCTCAACTTGGGCACTATCTGAAGGTTCATCGTCAAAATACAAAATTCTCACCACCTTGTAATCATTAAGATGGTAACCAAATCCTACGATGTCGTCGATCCCCAACGTGTTTGGGGAGTTGGGGTCGATGCCAAGTGTAGGCAGAATCTTGTGTTCTCTTGTAGCAGGATTCCATAACGTAATATTCTTCTTGCCATTATATAAACAGACTAAACCATTACAAGAACCCATCACCATTCCTTTTTCCGGAGTTTTTATCTTGACTGCCACATCGAGTGCTTTGCCCGATATCAGGCTCAGCGAATCGCGTTTATCTCTTAGACCGTAAACAAGTAGGTGACAGCCGTGATTGGCAGAGCGGTTGAGGTGGGTGGTCGTAAAATCACGACTTTTTAGTAAGGCGGACCAGGATTTGCTTACCGACCTGAAACGAACGAGGTGCTTCACCGGTAGCCTCAACAGAATCTCTCTGAGCAAATCTTCGGGTAAATAACCGGTCATGGCTCCAACTACTAGCTGTGAATCGGCGTTGCTGCTGAAAGAAAGCAAAGGATTGCTCAAGGGAAAAGGCAGGGAAAAGGTAAGGTATTTGCGGTGAGGTAGGAAAGGAGAATGAAATATTGTGGAAGGTATGGGAAGGAGGGACGTAAAACTGGGGGGGATCGAGTTGGCTAGAAGGCTCACTGTAACTTGGGTTATGTGAGATTGGAAGAGAAAAGAAAGAAATAAAATTGGCTAGAAGGCTCACTGTAACGCGGGTTATGTGAAATTGGAAGAGAAAAAAAAGAAGAAAGAGAATATATATATTGCTTAAGGTGAGGTAGGGAAGAAAAAAAAAAAAAAAAATTGATTGAAGATGTGGTATGTACGTAAGGTGTGGCCTGTGGGAGTTGGCTATGTGAGAAAGTATCACTAAAAGGTTGGCTATATGTGAAAGTATCACCGTAAGGTATGAGAAAGTTGTTAAGGGTATCCCTGAAAATCAGCAACAATACCAAATCACAGCAGCTCCTACATCTCCCTTCGAGAATCACGTTGAGACAGATGAGGACTCATCAAATCACCTTGACAGCCAGTGATGACAATTTCCCTTGTTTACAATACTTACTTTCCTTATTCTGAATTATTTGAATTTCCTTGGCTGTAAATATCTTAGCAATAGTTGTATTAGGTTTATTGCTTTCCTTTTAACTGTCGCTCATTCATACACTTACCATTGTAATTCTACACTTACCATTTAGATGGTCATCTGTATTGTATTATAAAAAGAAAATCCAACACTATTTTGGTCAAGCAACCAAAAACAGTTTCTCTAATTATTTTCATGGTATCAGAGCTTCCTAAGAGCCAACGCTCATCTATGGCCGATTCTATCTCTAATTCCGCATCTTCTCAAAACCCCAACCCAACCTCTGAAATTTCTGCATCTTCCCAAAACCCCAATCCAATCACTGATATTTCCACACCTTCCCAAAACCCCAATCCAATCACTGAAATTTCCCCCTACATTCCTATGCTTCCCAACGTTACACAATTGGGTGGTATCAAACTGGAAGGATCCAGCAACTACCTTGGATGGGTTGCTCAATTTCAACCCATTCTTTGTGGTTACAAACTTGAGGGATTAATTGATGGAACGGATCCATGCCCTTCCAAACTCATCGCCAACCCCACAGGTGATGCTCAAATTCCGAATCCAGCCTATGTTGCATGGCGGAGGAGAGACCAGCAGCTGCTGAGTCTCATCATTTGCTCCCTAGCTCCCTCTCTCGTGTCGTTGATGTATGGTTTAAACACATCCAGACTAGCCTGGAATGCTCTTGCAACCAGGTTTGCTGCCCATTCTAGATCACGCATCTCTAATCTCAAGCGTCAGTTGCAAAGCTTGCAGCAGGGAAGTAAGTCGTGTACTGAGTATTTGAATCAAGCTAAACAATGGGCTGATGAATTATCTGCAGTAGGTAAGCCCCTTGAAGATGATGATCTCATCTCATTTATAATCAGTGGAATAAATCCAATGTTCAATTCTTTTGTTACTGCTTTCACCTTACGTGATCGTGCAATGACTTTTCTTGATTTCCAATCTGAATTGTTAAGTCATGAAATGTTACTTCAAAGCCAACAACACACCATCACACCTGAAGCCGGTCCATTTGCCTTATATGCCAATAGACCAAACCAATCTCATTCCCATCATAACCATTCTAACCACTTCAAAAAACCAAAATTCCATTCCAGACCAACACCCAACAGCCAGCCACGTCACCCAAACTTCTCTCCACGAAATCACTCTTCCCCACCAAATCGACCACCTGCATCACACCAACTGAACTCACCATTCAATGCTCCTCAAGCCCCACGATCACCATGCCAAATCTGTGGGAAGAGCAGTCACAAGGCTTTGGATTGTTATCACCGAATGGATTATGCCTACCAAGGAAGGCATCCTCCGACACAACTAGCAGCAATGGTTGCCCACACCAATGGCGACTTCGAAAACCAACACTGGTTAGCTGATTCTGGAGCCAATACCCATGTAACGGCAGATCCATCCAACATCTCTGATGCTCAACCATTTGCAGGTGCAGACACTGTGGGTGTAGGCAATGGCGCAGGTTTGGATATACATAGCATTGGTTCTTCTATTGTTCAATCAAATGCCCCTCACCCTACCCCTCTTCTTCTCAAAGACATATTACACTGTCCATCTGCATCTACCAACTTACTTTCCATAAATAAATTTTGTAAGGATAATCACTGCTGGTTTGCCTTAACTGACACACATTTCACTGTGAAGGACAACTTGACAGGAACCGTGTTACTCCAGGGGCCGAGTGAGAATGGGCTATACCCTATCCCTCTACACCGAAAGTCCATAAATAAATTGAAGGGGTTTGCAGCTCTTCTTGGTGTTAAAACTACAGACATGGTTTGGCATCAAAGGCTAGGACACCCATCAGCATCTGTTTTCCAGCTTTTATTATGTCATCAGAACCTTCCCCTTGTTGGGTCGTTTAATAAATCTCGAATTTGTGAGTCTTGTCAACTTGGCAAATCCAAGCAATTGCCTTTTTCTGATTCCAATCGCATTTCCACTTGTCCTTTAGAGTTAATCCACTCAGATGTTTGGACATCTCCTGTTCCATCACTGAGTGGTTGCAAGTTTTATGTTTTGTTTATTGATGACTACAGCCGATTTACTTGGTTGTATCCTATTATGAATAAAAGTGATGTTTTTCAATGTTTTGTCAAATTCAAATTACTAGTTGAAAATCTATTCTCTACCAAGATAAAATATTTTCAATCTGACAATGGTGGAGAATACTCCTCTCATCAGTTTAAGAATTTTCTCAACAATCATGGGATATTTCATCGATTGACATGCCCCCACACCTCTCAGCAAAATGGCATTGTTAAGAGGAAACACAGGCATATTTTGGAGATGGGCCTTACTCTATTAGCCCAATCCGGTTTGCCCCCGAAATATTGGGTTGACTCATTTTTGACCTCCATCTTTCTCATCAGTAGACTCCCATCACCTATAATTCACAATGAATCACCATTTTCTAAACTTTTCAATAAACAACCGGACTACAACTTTTTGAGAGCCTTTGGGTGCCTATGTTACCCACTTCTTCACCCATATGCCCATCATAAACTATCATTTAGAAGCAAACCTTGCATCTTTCTAGGTTATGGCTCTAACCAACATGGGTATCGATGTCTTGAACCCCAATCTCAAAAGGTGTATCTCTCCCGCAGTGTTGTCTTCGATGAATCCAATTTTCCAGCTAAGGGTATGGCTCTCTCATTTGGATCCGGCAAAGTCACGGCTCCCCAAGGTAATTCCATCGTGACCATTCCTTCTAATTTTCTGCATGCACCACATGTCTCTACTTACCCATCTACTGATGTGTCAGGCCCTACTCTACCTCCAAACTTGACTAGTTTGACACCTCCATCTACCATGCAGCCCACTTTGGAGCCCAGCCATCCCTCTACGCTGCAGGATAGCTTGCCTAGATCAACATCCAGCCCACCTATTGTCCAATCTCCTGCTCCAAAATTCGTGCCCCAAGACACATCTTCTTTTCACCTTGCATCATCACCTCCTAGCCCAGCCATAGACATTGCTGCCACGTCAACTCACACTCTTACATGTCCATCTTCTCCTGCCCCAGATTTTGTGCACCAAGATACATCTCCTCTTCACCTTGCGACATCACCTCCTAGCCCAGCCATAGATACTGCTGCCACTTCAAATCCACCTCTTGCGTGTACACCTTCCCCCCCAGCCAGCCCACCTCACGTCCCATCCTCTTCACTACACGTCGCCCCGGCTGCCCCTACCCATCACATTATCACTCGTTCCCAAACAGGTAATCTCAAACCAAAATCTTTTCCAGATTTTAAATTATTTCGAGCTGTCAAACACCCTCTTCATGCCTACCATGCACTCACTCTACCTCCAGAACCTTCCACTTATCGCCAGGCAACAACTACACCCGAATGGGTTGATGCCATGCGTCTGAAATTTCATGCTTTGTTATCCAACCAGACCTGGTCCCTATGCCCCAGACCTCTGCATCAGAACGTGGTAAGAAACAAATGGGTTTTTAAGATTAAGCAAAAGCCTGATGGTAGTGTTGATCGGTATAAGGCTCGCCTTGTTGCCAAGGGGTTTGATCAGGTGAGTGGGGTCGATTATTATGAAACATTTAGCCCTGTTATCAAGCCCGCAACCATCCGTTTAATTTTGGCGTTAGCAGTGCAATTTAATTGGCAAATCAAACAATTGGATGTTTCTAATGCCTTCTTGCATGGTGTGTTAGACGAAGAGGTATACATGGAGCAACCTCAAGGGTTTGTGGATTCCTCCTATCCTGACCATGTGTGCCGCTTACACAAAGCTCTCTATGGTTTGAAACAGGCCCCTCGAGCCTGGTTCACCAGACTCTCTCATGCCTTGCTGGACATCGGATTTTGTGGCTCTCAAATGGACCATTCCTTATTTGTTTACCACACTGACCATATTCATATTTTTCTCCTTGTGTATGTAGATGATATTATCCTCACAGGGAATCACCCCGACACCATGCAACGTCTTATTACCACAATGCAGTCTGATTTTGCGATGAAGGACCTAGGATCTCTTGGCTATTTCCTTGGCATTCAAGCAATCCGAGATGCTACTGGACTTCACCTCCGCCAATCCAAATATGCACTTGATCTTCTTCATCGCACACACATGACCAATTCCAAGCCTTATCGAGCTCCTTGTATAGCTGGTTCCAAAATGTCAAAATTTGATGGGGATGTTTTGCTCAATCCCACTGAATATCGGCAAGTTGTGGGTGCCCTCCAATATGTTACTTTCACACGGCCGGACCTTGCCTACTCAGTCAACCAGTTATGTCAGCACATGCATGCTCCCACTTCCGTGCACTGGACAGCAGCCAAACGTGTGTTGCGCTATTTGAAAGGCACAGTTGATTTTGGCCTTCATTTCTACAAAGGTGACATTACTCTCACTGCCTTCTGCGACTCTGATTGGGTTGGCAACCCCGATGATAGACGCTCCACGACTGGTTACAGCATCTTCTTAGGCTCCAATTTAATTTCTTGGTCCGCCAAGAAACAACATGTGGTATCTCGCTCTAGTACTGAAGCCGAGTATCGATCCATGGCCCTTGCCACTGCTGAAATGCTCTGGCTCCGCATGCTTATCAAAGAACTGAAGGTCTCTCTCCCATCTCCTCCAGTCCTTTGGTGTGACAATTCAGGTGCTCTTGCCCTCGCCTCTAACCCAGTATCTCACGCTCGAACTAAACATATTGAGGTGGATATTCACTTTATTCGGGAAAAAGTTACCAACCGTGACATTAACATTCGGTATGTGTCCACCTTGGATCAAGTCGCTGATATCTTCACCAAGGGACACACTGCTGATCGTTTTTGCTTCTTACGTGACAAACTGAAGGTCGCTCCTCCCATCAGTTTGCGGGGGGGTGTTAAGGGTATCCCTGAAAATCAGCAACAATACCAAATCACAGCAGCTCCTACATCTCCCTTCGAGAATCACGTTGAGACAGATGAGGACTCATCAAATCACCTTGACAGCCAGTGATGACAATTTCCCTTGTTTACAATACTTACTTTCCTTATTCTGAATTATTTGAATTTCCTTGGCTGTAAATATCTTAGCAATAGTTGTATTAGGTTTATTGCTTTCCTTTTAGCTGTCGCTCATTCATACACTTACCATTTAGATGGTCATCTGTATTGTATTATAAAAAGGAAATCCAACACTGTTTTGGTCAAGCAACCAAAAACAGTTTCTCTAATTATTTTCAGTAACGTGTCCTCTTCTCCCCTCAAAATTCTCACACTTGTTAATTTGCCAAACTTGAAGGGATGGTGCAGGATGAGGGAAACCGTAACAGTAGAGCATCCTCTTCCATTATTCCCATCATTTCCTTGCCTTTCTCATTTATGCATCGATAATTGCCCTATGATGTCTATAGCACCAGGGAGCAAAACAATACCCTCCTCTTCCTCTCCCTTTTCCAATTTCTCCGGGATTAGAGGAACTTGAATATCTACCACTAGAGTGGCTGCAAAATCTCACTTCTCTTGGGACACTGAAGATTTGTGGGTGTTGTAAAATGCGAATCTCTTTGTCTCCACTCTTTCAACATCTCACCTCATTTGAAAATCTGTCTATTCTTCACCGCAAAGAATGTATCAGCAATGAGAATGAAGATGGCACAGGATGCCTTGGGCCTTCAAGATTTGGTCATCTATCTATAATAGATGTTCCAAATTTGGTTTCTCTCCCAAGAGAGCTTAGAGATGTTACTAGTCTACAAGGGCTTCAAATTATGGATTGCCCTAGTTTGGTGTCTTTACCGGAGTGGATAGGCGATCTCCTTCACTTCAGGAGCTTGGAGTCGCAAATTGTTTGAATTTAATATCATTGCCCGAAGGTGTGCGCCGCCTCACCTCTTTACATCATTTGACAATTGCGGAGTGTCCTCGATTGGATTTGGAGGAAAGCCGTGAACAAAGAATGGGAGAGGATTGGCCAAGGATTGCTCACGTCCCAAACTTTCGAAATGGCGGAGATGGTAATCGTATAGAGTGGAACGCAAGCCAAACTTTCCAAATTTATCAGGTTTTTAAGTCATCAATTAGACAGTAATTTTCTTGTTCATTTTACTCTATGAGGTATATCATATTTGATTTCATATGCAGGAAGAAGTGAATGTTTTACGTGTAGACGCTTCTTCAAACCTGCTGACAATCAGATTTGTATGTACAATCCTTTACATTATTGTTTCCTAACTTTCACTTCAATGGCATTTCCAGTATTGTTTTCTGTTCCTTTTTTAAATATTTCTTGTGTTTCCATTTGCAATTTAATTTCTACAAACGGTAGCATCATGTATAAGGTAAAAGACTTATAATAGAGCTGGGAAGTCAACTCCATTCCAAATTTTGACAAAAATTTAATATAAATTTTGCATTACTGTATTAGGATTTTCTTAGTGTCAAATGTAGATTCTGTTAGGATGAAATTTACACATGAGATGAAAAAAAAAATAAGAAAAATCTACTGGAACTTGATTTTTCACTCCAAACTGCGTTGAGGATCGATGTGACATCTCTTCTGCTAGCTTTGTTGATCTCTTAAAAGGCATCTCGATATTGTGGTTGGAAAACCAAACCTGGGAACTACAATACTCCTGGAATAGCATCTTCAGGATTTAGCTTGTAGTGATCAATCAAATTGTTCCATCCTCTTCATCTTGCTTTCTTCATCTTGGTTTCCATGCTTCCACTTCCACTTGTCTTGGAATCACGCTGTTTTCACTCAACTCACTCCTTACGAAAAAAGTCTCATTTCACAACTGAGGCCAAGAAAGGAGGAGTCTAAAGTGAAGCTTCTTTTTTTTTTTTTTTTTTTTTTTTTTTTCACTCTTAAAGGAAACCCTGGGAAAGAGGTAGAGCTGGAAGTGGTGCCCCCTCAATAATCATTTGGGCATTTATCCAGATTTCCATATATATTTTTTTTAAAATGTGTTTGATAGCTTTGTTTGTATTAGAAGCACGATGTTGATTTTATTTTATCTGGTTATGCAGGAAGCAACTGGAGCTTTGAATATATTAAAACAGAGCTTCGAATACTAACATAGAGATACTTTCAGATATGCATATCACTCATTAATTTCATTTTTCTGTAAGTTGTCTTGTTTTCCTCATTATATCATCTTCTCCATATATGTGAATTCTGAACTTTTCAATTCAGTAAAAAGAAACCTATACAATTGCATGCAATTACTTTTTATCTTTATAAATAAATAATAGGTATATATCTTGAACATTATGATTTATGACAGTATGTCAACTTCTTTTTTTCTAAAATTTTCCATGATATTAATTAACACTTGACCAAAGAGTCAAAAGACAACGCTTGTACAGTTTTACTTTCAGCATTACTTTTTACCCCTTCAATTGTTCTGTAAACACATGGCCTTAGTTGTTTCATTTCCTAATTGATGTAACACTTCTCTTCACGTGTAGACTTAAATTTTTCCATAATAGGTGAGACTTGACACATGGCCTTGCATCATCAATAGGCTTAATAGTGGAGATGAGCAAAAGCAAATTGAACCGCTTGATAGTCTATCCTCAAAAATTTGCACAATATTGCTTATTCAACATTTAAAAGGATGAGAAGATATAATATTAGCTTTCCCTTTTCTTGTGCAGGCTGAGAGGAATGAGCTTCGTGATGAGAAGCAGAGGCTCAAGGAGGGCAAAGAGAAGTTGGAGGAGCAAGTGAAAGCAATGAGTGCTCAACCAGGCTCCCTGCCTCATCCCTCTGCAATGTTGGGTACATTTTCTGCTCAAGCTGATGCCTTTTATTGGTTGTCCCAACATGTCAATTCATGACATCTGCTGTAGTTGACACATCACAGGATCATGTATTACGCCCTCCAGTTGCTTAAAATTGAACACACCCAGGGTTTGTGGTTCATGTTACTTGTAAGGCAAGGGTGTTTCTTTTGTTATGTTTTTTATTTGATTGTTTTCAACTATTTCTATGTTGGTACCTTAGGGTCAGAGATGTAAATAGGTGCAACATCTATGTCTAGACAGTATAGTGACTGGAACTTCTTGTGGATTTCTTCTCATCTTGTGTACAATTATATAAGCAAATGCTTTGAAATTTAAGTTGTTGAACGGAAGTGGGTACATGTCTTTAACAGAACTAGTGGCAACCTTTGCTGTGGTTGAGCTTTTTGAGCGTCAGGTTATTTTCCCTAACTTCCAGTAATTTGTTTTTTTGAATATCCTAAATGCCCACCCTCAATTACTCATCAGAAGCATGAGGGCATTGAAATTACCTGCATCTGTAAGTGGCAAATGATTCTCAAACTTTTAAAATTTCAGTTTTACTGTTCCAGATTGTTTCAAAAATTAGGTCAGTCACGAAGAAGACCATACACAATTACAACGATGCCGTTTAAACAAGTCTTTAATTATATATAAAAAACACTCAATTTCAATTAAACCCCATGAGTTGCGTTTTATTTTTTAATGACAAAATGCTTTGTAATCCGTACCTAAGAGTTGAGTTGCGTCAAATCATTTCCAGCACGAATAGCTAAAATGACTTGTGAAAAATTACAAATTTTCATTTTAACCATTGCTTTTTCTATACTCAATCCAATAAATTCTCTATTCTACATTTTATGTTAATTAAATATTAGAGAAATACTAGAGATACTAAGTTTTTTATTAACAAAGGGTTACTAACACTACAAAAAAAACACCATAGGCCGGCGTTTCCAATTCCGGCGTTTTATAAAAACGCCGTCTAAAACAGCATATGCCGGCGTTTTGTGGGGCCGCCGGCAATGAGCCATCAATGGCGGCGTTTTTAGATGAAACGCCGTCTAATGGGTAAGCAATGGCGGCGTTTATAGATGAAACGCCGTCACTGGGTCCGCGTTTGCCAAAAAAACGCTGGCGCCGTCCATTTTGGGGTAAGGCGTTTCTTTGGTAGGGTTTAATCTGAGGTTGTTAAGCCTAATTAGCTAAGAGATGGAACTAGGGTGAGAAGAAAGGAAGGAGGAGATTAGCGTCTGGTTTGCGAAAAGAGAAAGGAAGGAAGGAAGAGGAAGTCTGGTGTCGAAGGAAGGAAGAGTGAAAATAGGTCTGCAGTTAGTTAATCAAGTTGGACACGTGGAGCTAATTGAATGGTGGATGAAATCAGCTGGCAAGCATTATTGGTATAATGCTTAACAGCTGGCAAGCATTGTTATTATTTTATTTTTATTTTTTTGTAATTCTGCAGACTATGAAAGGGCAGGGCTTAAGGGCTTAAACTACCGCACACGTTTTGGTATATAAAAGAAATAACTTTTTATATTAATTATTAAAATAATCAATAATGCTTAAATAAAAATATTAAAAAACTGCATGACTCTCCCTTCTCCTCTCTTTCTCGCCCTCTCCCTCAATTTATGTCTCAGATCAACCCTCTCCCTCTACTCTCTCTGTGTTTATGAAATTTGCTAATGAGAGGGGGATTCAATAAAGAAAAGAGAAGGAGAAGAAAGTCAAGAAATGAAACAGAAGAAATGAAGAAAATTGGGGAAAGGAGAAAAGGAATTAGACGGTGGACCAACCCAAAACCAAACCTTTTTGTTTTCTTTTCTTTGTTTTAATTTTTTAATAGTTTTCGTTTTTTAATATTTTTATTTTTTAATTATTAATTATTTTAATATTTAATGTAAAAAATTATTTTTTTATTGACCAAAACACAATCGTTTTGAACGGCACCTAAGCCTTGCCCACTATGAAAAGGCTTAAACATGGTCTTTTTATTTTTTTATTTATTTTTATTTTATTTATATATATATATACCAACGTTATGGGAAAATGCTGTGAGAAGAATATATTGCACAGTTGCGTTTCAATTTCGTAAATTAATTAAAGGTCGTGATTTTTTCCTTAAATTTCGATCAATTATCATATATGATTTAAATAATTATATGACTAATCTATCATATTTGTAAGTTCCTACAATTCTACAGTTGCATGTGATTAACAGTTTAATATAATATTAATTCTCAATTAAGAGAAAAGAAAAGAAGAATTCAAAAAGTTAAAAATAAAAGATAGTGGGTTCAACTAATATTTATCTTTGCAAATCAAGGTCTTGAAAATTAAGTTCAACTAAATGATCTAGATATTCGAAAATCTCTGCAAATCAACGGTACTCCTAAATCAAATCAATATCTTGCTCTAATCTTTTTCAGTAATATCATAGATTCATATACGATTTAATTAATTATATGACTAACATATTATATTTGTAAATTCCTACTGTTGTCATTAACAATTTAATATAATATTAATTCTCACTAAGAGAAAATAAAAAAGAATTCAAAAAATAAAATAAAAGAGAGTGGGTTCAACTAATATTTATCTATGAAATTATTATTTATTTTAGTTAATGTAATTTTCAAGATAATGTGTTTAATGCAATTCAAGAATATAATTTTATGTTTAGGTTATTTAAATGTTGAGCAGTTATTATACACATTTAAGGATAGTTAAGAAAAATTTGGTAATAAATCTTCAATTAAAAATTCAAATTTTAATTAGTTGATGATTAAATGAAATCGTTGGATCTTTGTGCTTTGATGGACATGCGGGACATAAGATTATTGCCTTTTGAGTTTGTGCATATCCCATCACGCATTAGCATCAACGACTCACATTTAATCAAAACAAAATTGAACCCGTCAGTGCGTTTTTCATTAGAATTTATGTGATTTAAATACAAATCCTTAATTAGCCAATACCAAAACGCACCATTTTTAATTTGTAGCATTAATTACTATTGACTTAGAGCATGTTTGGGATTGCGGTGAAAAATAGAGCTTTTGGATATAAAACTTTTGCCTTTGAGCTTTTGGCAAAAGTGCTATTGCTGAAAAGCTGTTTACATGTTTGGTAACTGCATGTCTTAAGGGCTTTTTTGATATTACTGATGTTTGGTAACAAAACTAAAAAAGTGCTTTTAGTTGCAAAAATGACAATAAAGGACATATAATGATTTTTTTTAGTATAGGCAAAAAAAAATCATTATCAGTCCCACCAAAGATCTCATTTTACGTGAAATCATTACATGTTTTTCAATGAAGGCCTAAGGTTGTTAATGATTTTTTTTTTTTTTTTTCCATTTTATAACCTTTTTATATAAAAATATTTAATGTTAGCTTTTACAAGTAAAAATTGTAATGGTTTATGTAACAAAACATCAACATTTTCTTTCTTTTGTACTTATATGTAATGAAAAGTGATGTCAATCATTTTCTTTCTTTCTTTCTTTTTTTTATTTAAAAAAAGAAAAATTTATTTAAAGTATTTAACACTTCAAAGTATTTAACATATAAAAAAGAACAACATTCAAGAAAATCCTTACAACATTTTAAATTTATCTATCACATTTTTCCATCCTGTCCTATTGAAATGTGTTCCTGGGCGGTTACCAGTATGAATCTCAGTAATACATATGTCAAGATAATCTTCTAGCATTTTTTCAGTCCAAACTACTTTCTTTATTTGAGTATCTGTAGTAGCAGCAACGTTGCTTTGACCTTTTTTACTCATGTTTGTCACACAATAAATAAGCTGATACAATTATAAATAAAAAAAGTATGTTAAACACTATTAATAATTAAAAATTTGTTTTAAGTGGTCAATGGATAGAATGCAAAAATTTATATTTACATGAATAAAATGCATGTTTATCAAATAAAAAAGCAACAACAAAAAATAATGGAATTAAATTTCTGCAACATTAATAGCATTTAATAATTCAAATAAACTAATTGTTTCTCTCTTATCATAAGCTTCATATATATATATATATATATATAAATAATTAGCATGCCACACTTGAACCAATGTGAAGGCTTTCCCACCTGCACACTCAAACGGGATAATTATGAAGCCCCACAAAATATATATATATATATATATATATATATATAATTAGCATGCTGCACTCGAACCAATGTGGTTGTATATATATATTTTTCTTCTGCCTACAAATCTTTCTTGACTCTCTTTCTTCTTCTTTTTTTCCTGTTTTTTCCTTCCACTCACGCGCAAGACTCGTTTCTGGCAATTTTTTTTCTTAAAAATTTTCATTCTCCAAAAGATTTCCACCGCCTCGAGACCTGCACTCTTTTTTTCTTTCAACTCACACGCAAGAATCCCTGCAGACGATTTCCTCGAGACCCACACCCTTTTTTCCCTTCAACTCACATGCAAGAGTTCCTGCAGAATATTTCCTCGAGACCCACACTTTTTTTTTCCTTCAACTCACACGCAAGACTCCTTGCAGTCAATTTTATTTTTTTCTTCAAAATTTTCATTTTCTAGAAGGTTTACACCACTCATATATTTTCAAAAGATTTCCTTGAGACCCACTACTTTCCAGACGATTTCCTCGAGACCCACACTCTTTTTTTCCTTCAACTCGCTCGAAAGACTCCTCAAACCCTCACCCCTCACCTTCTCATCCTCAGTCTCTTACTCCTCTTTGTGCTCTCCCTTTTCTCTTCCCATCTCAAGACTCAAGCCTTCAAATAAATAAACAACCAAACACCCACTAGGACTATTACTAGTGAAAAAGATGAGAAGGTAAGGAGAAGATGGAGTGCCGTGGTAGGCTCACGGCACCCCCAATGACCGTCGTGGCTCCATCACTGCAGTAATACAGCCAAGTGAGTTATCTCTCTTTTATCTTCTTCCCTTCGATCTATTCTCTATACTATTCGATGTTCTCTATACTATTCGATGTTAATCTATATTTTTCCTATATGTATTCCGTAATAAATGTCAAAATGTGTTTTATTGGAAAAAAAGGATGAGCAAAAGCAAAATTAAATGGAGTTATAGCACACCTGCCTGGATATCTCTCTGGAGCGGCTGGAGGCAACGAGAATGATTTATCAAAGGGTGGGAAGAGATGCTTATATATGGATTTTGTTGTTATTTTGTGAAATTTGTAAGGGTATATTTGTCTGTGCATATATTTCATTAATCACAAAAGTGCGGCGCGCCTTTCTTCTAATCGTCCGTTTGAGCAGAAGCTTCATAATGAAGCTTATGCTTAAACGTGAGTTTCAACGTTTGAAACTTCAAAAGCTCTTTTTCAACCATTTTACCAAACGACCGTATTTTGGTTGAAACGAGCTTTTGATGCTCCAGACGCGCGTTTTGGGTCTGCAACCGCAGACCCAAACATGCTCTTAGTGTTTAATGAAATTCAAATAAGTTTTCTCTTTTAATTAGTATTATCGGCATGATATTTTTTTAATAAAATATATATATATCCTAGGGTTGCGAGAAAATACTGCGAGAAGAACTGAACAACTAGCTCCATCGATCATTTCAATATATATTTGTAAATTAGTTATAAGGGTCATGATTTTCTCCTTAAATTTCGATCAATTAAATCATATATGTATATATGTAAAAAATCATATCAATTAAATCATATATGATTATATGACTAACATATTATATATATAAAAATAGTCTCTCTCTAGGGTTCTCTCTAGGAGCGAACACTAGGTGCGAGGTTTAGTCCCTTTCCGGCCGGAAGGGTTCTGGGGCTGTATTCTGTCGCCGTTTCTCAGGCGGTGCTGACGGTAAGATGGCAGATGACATTGAAGAATTATGCAGGAAAATTTCTCTGGTTGCAGGCGAAAAACAGGGATTGAAGATCACAGAAGGAGAGATTGCAGTAACACGGGAGAAAGGGAAAAGATGTTTAATTGGACGACTCTGGTCGGGGAAACGCACAAATCAAGAAGCTTTCACTTCAGTTTTGTCAAAAATATGGCGAATCAGAGGAGGGGTGGTTTTCAAGGAAATACAAGAAAACTTATGGTTGTTTGAATTTGAAGAAGAAGATGATATGCGGAGGGTGAAGGATGGGTGGCCATGGTCCTTTGATCGGCACATACTAGTCCTAAACGACTTCGACGGCAGTGTTCCCCCATCCAAAATGGATTTCTCTAGATCCCCGTTTTGGATTCAAGTCCACGATATGCCATTGCTATGCATGACTAAGGGTGTCGGTCAACGGATTGGTGAATCCATAGGAGAACTTGAAGATGTTGACATTGCAGGTGACGGGGCAGGCTGGGGCCGTTGCCTGCGAATCAGGGTCATTATTGACGTGATGCAGCCCCTGGAACGAGGGCGAGCTTTGGAGGTCGAAGGGAAAACATCATGGGTCTCATTCAAATATGAAAAATTACCCAATTTTTGTTTTAACTGTGGCCGGTTGGTGCATGAGGAGAAGGGCTGTCCAGTGATTAAATCAACAAAACAGAGTTCCGATGATGGGATCAAACAATGGAGGACATGGCTTCGTGCTGAGGAACCAAAACGCAGACCAACTGGAGGATGGAACCACCGGCCGTGGGAAGAATCCGGTTTACCACGGGAAGAGACCAACTGGCAGGCCGGAGGAGGCTGGCGAAACGGCTCCTTTCCCTGGAAGGCAAGTACCGAAAAAAGCGGAAACCTTAGCTCTGAACACGCAAGCGGATCTGCGTCTTTCTCGAAAGGAGTGAATAATTCCCAAAATAGGTGTAATGCAGCTGGCTCTCATAAAGGAAAGGAAAATCGAACGGATTCAGTGGGAGATCCTAAGAATCTGAAAGGAACAGGAGATAAGGAGGATTGGGCGGAAAATGTGGAGACAGAATCTGGAAATGAATTGTCCGCATCCCTAAAGGGAAGTATGTCCAAAAAGGGGAAACAGTCAAAAGGGGAAATAGCAGAAGAAGATGGCGCTGAATCTTTAAATGGGCCTAATAGTTGTGGGCCTACAACTGAAGATATAAGGCATCAGGAGGATTTGGGCCAAATAGGATTAAGTGAGCCTCCAAAACCCATGGATCTAATTCCAACTGAAGAAGACGTGAATATGGAGAGTGATAGCCAAAACTTTTCAACTCCAAAGGTGGGCCAGCAACATGCAACAAAACCCAAAACTGCTGCGCGGAAGATAAGCGGGGGGAGGACTGGAACAAACCTGCGGACATGGAAAAGAATGGCCAGAGTGGATGCAGAAGGGACCAGGGCGCCTGCGGATGAGCAGGAGAGACCTCTCAAAAGAAAGCTTCCCATCTCGAGTGATAAAGGGGAGAAATCAAAGAATGAGAAGAAGCTTCGGAGGATGGAGGGAGGAAAGCAAACTGTCACGTACACAAAGGCGGCGGCTGTTTCACAGCCCCGCCAAACTCAATGATCCTTCTAAGCTGGAACTGCCGGGGGCTTGGGAACCCCCGGACAGTTCGGGACCTTTGCCGCATGGCGAAGGAAAAGAGACCCGAGGTTGTGTTCCTCATGGAAATGAAATGTGGGAACGCAAGAATGGAAAACATTTGAATTAAGTTGGGTTTTGAGGGTTTATTTGTCGTTGAACCAATTGGAAGAAGCGGGGGCCTAGCATTGATATGGAAGGAGAAGGAAACTCTGGAAATTCAGAATTATTCGCGGTGGCACATCAATGTGGTTATGAGGAAAACCGGAGGGTCAGTGCCTTGGAAACTTACTGGTTTTTATGGCCAGCCTGACTGGACGAAGAGGAGGGACTCTTGGGCTCTTTTGCGCCATCTACATGAGTTCCAACCTACCCCTTGGATGTGCTGTGGAGACTTCAACGAGATTGTGGCATCTCATAAAAAGGTGGGGGGAACCGGTCGAAAAGAGGAGCAGATGTTTGCATTCCGTGAAGCTCTAGAAACATGCCATCTCAGTGATATGGGTTATCAGGGAGCAAAATTTACGTGGAATAATCGACAGACTAATGGAAGTTTTATTAAAGAACGGCTGGATAGGGTGGTATGTAATATGGAATGGCAGAGCGTTTTCCCGGAAGTGAAGGTCCAACCTCTGGCGTCAATAGCATCAGACCACAAACCACTACTGATTACCTTCAACAACGAGAAGGACACAAATAACATCCGGCCGAGGGGCTTCAAATTTGAAGCGAGCTGGCTTCTCGACGATGAGTATGACAGTGTAGTGAATGAAGCATGGAATGAAGCTACAGGGGGGAGTACAGCAGCTGGGGTAGCCCAGGTGAAACTAGCTTCCTGTCAAGCAAAATTGAAACAATGGAGCAGGCAAAAATTTGGTAATACGGAGAAAATGCTCAAAAAGAAAATTAAGGAGTTGGAGAAGTTACAGAGAAATGAGGGACCGGGTAACATTGAAATAATAAAAAGTCTTCAGGGGGAGATTGAGTACATTATGGAGCGGGAAGATATAAAATGGAAGCAAAGGGGTAAGCAAAATTGGTTTCGAGAAGGAGACCGAAATACTTCTTTTTTCCATGCATGGGCGTCCCACCGGAGGAGAATTAACACCATTAAGATGATCATTGATGACGATGGAAGGGAATGGATGGACGATGACATAAGCTCAGCTTTTATAAACCATTACCAAACCCTGTTCAAATCAGGCGAGGTAGAGGGGGTGGAGAGGTGTTTAGAAGGGATGGAGGCCAGGGTGACCGAGGAGATGAATACCACTTTGTTGAGGCTTTTCACAGCCGAAGAGGTGGAGACAGCTTTGAGCCAAATGCACCCTCTCAAATCCCCGGGACCGGACGGCTTCTCCGCATGTTTCTACCAAAAGACTTGGTCGACGGTGAAGGTGGAGGTATGTAGAGCAGTTCTGGCTTTTTTAAATAATGATTGTTTTGAGAATTCCCTTAATGAGACATATATTATGCTAATCCCAAAGAAAAAAAACCCAAGTCGTATTATTGATTATCGGCCAATCAGTCTCTGCAATGTCATCTATAAACTGATTGCAAAAGTCCTAGCAAACAGGTTGAAACAGGTGCTTAGGCATATCATCTCTCCTACACAGAGTGCCTTTGTCCCCGGACGTTTAATATCGGACAATGTACTGGTGGCTTTCGAAGCTTTACATACAATGGCCGCAAGAATGAAGGGTCGGCAAGGATATATGGCACTGAAACTGGATATGAGCAAGGCCTACGACCGGGTGGAATGGGATTTCTTGGAGGCCATCATGAGGAAATTGGGGTTTGAAAATAGGTGGGTTGGCATGTTGATGAGGTGTGTGAAATCCGTATCTTATTCCATATTGATAAATGGGCAGCCTCATGGAAAAATTTTACCTACAAGGGGAATTCGTCAGGGTGATCCTCTATCCCCATATTTATTCATTTTGTGTGCAGAGGGCCTGAGCCATATGCTGGAGAGGGCGGAGCGGGAAAGGAGGATTACTGGCCTTCCTATAGTAAGGGGGGGAATAAGGATTAACCATCTTTTCTTTGCAGACGATAGCCTGCTTTTTTGCAAGGCGAATGTGGATGAATGGACCCGAACCCAAGACATATTAAGTGCCTACGAGAAAGCGTCAGGGCAAAAATTGAATAGGGAGAAAACCTCCATTTTTTTCAGCAGTAATACCAAGCAAGAGACTAAAGATTTTATCCTATCTCTTACAGGGGTGCGCTCCACAGCAAGCTATGAAAAGTACCTCGGTCTACCTCCTCTTGTAGGCCGTTCTAGAGTAAGCACATTCAGTGGCATTCAAGGGAAAATTTGGGAACGCATAAATGGATGGACCGAAAAATTTTTGTCTCAAGCTGGGAAAGAGGTGTTGTTGAAGGCGGTCATTCAAGCAATTCCCACCTACACGATGAGCGTCTTTCTTCTACCAAAGCAACTCTGCCAAGATATCACATCCATGATGTCTCGGTTTTGGTGGGGCCATAAAGAAAACCAGGGACGGTTGACGTGGATGAGTTGGCGGAAGATGGGGAGGGCCAAAGAAAAAGGAGGATTAGGTTTTTGGGACTTAGAATCCTTTAATATGGCCTTGCTTGCAAAACAAGGATGGCGTTTGATTCAAAATCCGGAGACCTTGATGGCTAGAGTTATGCGAGCAAAATATTTTCCTAATAGTACTTTCTTGGAAGCGGAGATTGGCAGAAACCCCTCTTATGCATGGCGAAGCATATGGAGCTCAAAGAAATTGCTCAAAGAAGGCCTTGTCTGGAGAGTAGGTGATGGAGCCAAAATCAAAATATGGGAGGATCCGTGGTTGCCTAAGCCTAGGGCCCACCCAGCAAGATCGCCGGTGCACATCTTGCATAGCCAAGCCCGAGTTTCCGAGCTTCTAGACACTGAGACAAACTGGTGGAAGACGACTCTAGTGCAGGAAATATTCACTGAGGAGGAAGCAAAAATGATTCTTAACTTGGGGGTAAGCCCCTGCCGAGGAAAGGATACACTAGCATAGGAACATACCAAAAATGGAATTTTCAGTGTGAGGAGTGCATATCATCTGGCCTTAGGAAAAATGGAGGAAGGGGAGGCAAGTAGTTCGGACTCTAGCCCCTCAGGCACGTATTGGAGGCAAGTCTGGAATTTTAAAGTGCCACGGGTGGCGAAATTTTTCTTATGGAAAGCCAGCAATAACATTTTAGCAACCAAGGAGAAGCTATTCCAGAAAAAGGTGGTTCCGGATCCTTTGTGCCCCATTTGCTTGATGGAGACGGAAACCATTAGCCACTGCCTTTGGTCATGTCCAGCCGCACAAGATGTATGGGCAGAGTGCAAAGGGAAACTACAAAAAAGGAACTGTTTGACAGGTGACTTCACTGAAATTTTATTCCATGTCGGGCAGGGGCTGGAAGAGGAGGAAAGGCATCTGCTAGCAATTGTCGCTAGAGGAATCTGGCTACGTAGAAACAAGTTTGTTTTTGAGGGCATTTTCCAAGCTCCTTCCGAGATTCTGCGAGCCGCAAGAGAACAGATGGTAGCTTTTGTGGAGGCTTCGCGTAGGCATGCCGCGCCCAGTAGTGGTCCTTCTGCTTGGGGAGACGGGTCATGGCAGAAACCTCCAACAGGGATGATGAAGATTAATTGGGATGCAGCGGTTGACAAAGAGAGAGGCCTAATCGGCATGGGAACTATTATTAGGGACCATTCCGGTGAGGCCATAGCAATGTACAGTGCGCCCAAACCTTTCATAACTGACCCTTTTCTGGCTGAAGCGTTAGCTGCTCGTACAGCGATTGAATTTAGTCGATCTGTCGGGTGCTGGAACTGTATTTTAGAGGGAGATGCACAGGGGGTGATTAATGCTATCAACCATTCCGAAGATTGCATGGGGGAACACGGCCAGGTGATAAATGACATTAAGCTAGTTCTGGAGCAAGGAGGACACTGGCAGGTGAGGTTCACAGGCCGGGTCAACAACGGAGCTGCTCATATGTTAGCCAAGTTGGCATTGCAATCTCAAAGCCCCCTTAGTTGGAGCAGAGATTTTCCAGCTAGCCTGGAAGAGATTGTAAGGAAAGAACAATTCGGTTGATTCTTTTGAAATGAAATACCACTTCAAAAAAAAACATATTATATATATATATATATATATATATATATATATATATGTAAGTTCTTTTTTTTTTTTTTTTGAAAATAGAGGTAGATATAATTTCTTAAGAACCTTTCTCATCGTTTACAATATCCCAAATAGTAACGGGGAAATTATTAGTCCAGGTGATCTCTTGGTTGATATGTAAGTTCTTATTGTGATTGACAACTTAATATAATATTAATTATCACTTCTTAAGAGAAAAGAAAAAATAATTAAAAATTAAAAATAAAAGAGAGTGGGTTCAACCGTATGGTTCACCTAATATCTATCTATGCAAATCAATATCCTAAAAACTAGGTTCAACTAAACAGTCTAAGTCAAGGGCTAGTCAAAAGTCAACAAAATTTTCTCAAAACTTTGTTAACTCTAAAGCTAGTCAAAAGAAATGACATATATTAAGCATTCCAAAATATTATTGGGGTGGTGCCTCGGCGGCCCCAATTTTTTTTTTATATATATATATATAATAATAATAATAATAATAATAAAAAAAATTTAATTAGGTGCCACATCATCACTGATAATTTTTTAATGATTTATTACTAAAATAGCTAAGATCATTCATTTGCTTCAAACATTAGTAATTGCATAATTAGCTATTTTATGCTTCAACCACGGGTTTGAAGCTTTACTCCCATTCATAATTTATTACTAATTTTTAATTGGTAATTGCATAATTTTTTTTTCTTGATTTTTGATTTTTGATATCTTTATGCCTATTCTCATGTGCTTAACATAGAGGTAGGGTTAGAAGATGTATCTTTTACATGATTAACTTTCATTCAAGCATTTCACTAAATTTATAACTTTTTTTTTTTTTTTAGATTTACAATTATCGTATATATTAATCAATATATAATCGAGCTTTCATTAAAACAAATGTAGAAATATATTTTTCATTGTTAGGCTAGTGGGTGCTAAATACAATTAGAAAAAAGAAAAACGATTCAATATGTTATAGAGTTTAATGGACAAAAGTTGATGGTTAATATGTTTCTACGCATTTGATGTAGTTAGCAATGGACAAAAGTTGGATGACAAAGAATAAATGGTCGGAGGAGTATGTGAGGGGGGTTAATGACTTTTTGGAGTTCGCATTTAACAACGAAACTCATAATGGGAAAATTCGTTGCCCGTGTACGAGGTGTGCCAATGGCACCTCGTGGGTACGGGGTATGGTACACGCACATTTGATAAATTATGGAATTTGTCAAGGTTACGCTTGTTGGTATGCTCACGGAGAACAGCTTGGAACTACTTCTAGTCATCAGGCTACTAACACCCCCTTTCATAGTGAGCCAATACATGACGGTTCGAGTGCGATGCTTGACATGTTGCATGAGGTTTTTCTTATTGTGACGGATCCTAATATGAGTCAATGCCCTATATTTGAAATGGGTGGGGAAGCTGAAGGAGTACACAAAGATCGACAAAGGTACTAGTCAATGCCCTATATCCGAAATGGGTGGGGACGCTGAAGGAGTACACGAAGATCGACAAGGTACTAGTCAGGGTACTGAAAAGTTTTATGAATTCCTCAATGATGCTAAGAAGCCACTATATGAAGGGTGCACAGAATATACTAAGTTTACTGCTATTGTAGACTTGTATAATTTAAAGTGTATGTCTGGGTGGAGTAATAACTCATTCACACTGTTGCTTGAAAAGTTGAGTAAAATGCTTCCACCAGATGCGTCGTTGCCCAATAACACATATCAAGTTAAAAAGTACATGAAGGAGTTGGGGCTTGGATATGAGAAGATTCCGGTCTGTCGTAATGGTGGTCGAATTGAAAATCGCCCCAAACTTTAGGGCGGTAAGGTGTAATTTTTCCTATATCTTATGACTTATAAGATTATCTATGATAAGTATGATCATTATGACTCGTAGTTACTATATGAGTCATAATGATCATAATCATTACATCTTAGTATTATCATTAGTTACATATGAATCATTAGATCATGTTGTCCAAGATCTAAGACCATATGATCAATATTAGTCATAATGATCATAATTCATAAATATGATAATATGATCTAATTAACAATTATCATATATATATAATAATATGATTAATTCATAAGTATGATAATATGATCTAATGATTATCATATAATAATATGATAATTTTGAGTTATAATGATCATAATTCCTAAGAATGCGATGACATGATCTAAGTATTATCATATGATCTCTAACAATAATGATCTCTAACAATTCGTGCAATTTTCTATTTTATATAACATGATCTAATGATTATATGATTAAGCATTAATATTATTCACTTTTATTATTTAATATTCATATTTAATGATTATTGTGATGTTATTAAATTACACATATTTATTCAATTACCCTTAAAATATAAAAATTATATTATTTAATATTCATATTTAATGATTATTGTAATGTTATTAAATTGCACATATTATTCAATTACCCTTAAAATATAAGGATATTTTTAAAATAAAAAAAAGGTGAAGTAAACATTTCTTAAATTTTTGGCGCTAGGCCGATATGGGTGAAAATTTAATTCACCCGCCCTTCTCAAAATTCCCCCAATTTTCCCCCTCATCTCCTTCATTCACAGCATATCCCTCCTACCCCCTCTTCCGCTCTCTCTCTCTCTCTGCGAAATCTCTACCCTAGTTACGTCAGTGAAGCTGGGTTGTGATGCTCGAGGCTATTCTCGAGGCTATGCTCCATTTTTCTCATCCATTTCTTCGCCGAAGAAATATACAGAAATAAATGTCCGGCTTCGTAGGCATTCTCGTCTCCGATCCATGGCTATGCTCCATTTTTCTCATCCATTTCTTCGCCCAAGAAATATACAGAAAGAAATGTCCGGCTTCGTAGGCATTCTCGTCTCCGATCCATGGCTGCAGAACCAGTTCACGCAAGTGGAGCTCCGGAGCTTGAAATCTCACGTAATTCTAATCGAAATCGAGCACTCTGTCTTTTTTTTTTTTTTTTTGAATTTGGATGTGATGTGTGGTTTTGGTGGTTATGAGTGATGTGCAGTTCATGAGCATGAGGAGGGAGAGCGGGAAGCTGACGGTGGGGGAGCTGGCGGCCAAGATGTCGCGTTTGAAGGTGGTGGGAGAGAATCTGACGGAGGAGGAGAGAGCTTCGTTTATCCACGATTTGAATCGTAACTTGGACGACGACGTCGATTTCGAGTCCTTTCTCAGAGTCAGTCACTACTGCTTCATTAAAACGGCGCTGTTGATTTTGTTTTTTGATCTCAGCCTTTTATTTTTAAATTTTTTTAATCTTTTGCTTTTGTTTGTGAATTGTTGTATTTGGAAAGGATTTTTTATGATTAGTCTTCTTCAGTTTCTTATTTCTTACGTAACAGGAAATCGACTTGCACCCTATATTTTGGAAGGTAAGGTCTTGAAAACAACAAATTTGCTTAATCTAACGATACACTATACGGAATATAAATCTTTCATGTGGCTGTATAGAATGGGGTTTGGAAACAAAATTGTTTTCATTTTCTTTTGCAATCAGTTTTGTTACTCCTTTTACTTATATATATATATATATAAAAGGTTTTGTTACTCCTTTTAACTTGCTATGGCATGGCCATTATAAGTATAAAGGTGTCTCTGCTAAAAGAAATGGTTATTTGCATCGTTTCCCGATTTATTCACTAATTTCTACCCACAAAACCATGAAAGCTGCAGAGTTGTTTGTTTCCTTTGTTTCTTTGTATGTCGTCAAAAGTTCATTGAAAGCCCCCCGGTAATTGATTTTCAATCCTTAAATTCCAAGGAGAGTGATCCAATATGCAAGATTTTGGATTGCATACCTGGAACTGGGTGCTTTCAGCTAGTGAACCACGGAATTCCGCCTGAAACTATAGGTGCGGCATTGGCGGCGGCCATCGGAGTTTTCTGTGTCTCGATGGAGAAGAAGGTGGTGGTGACGAGGTCATTGGAAATGCCATATGGGTTTGAGGAAGGTCATGGGGATGAGGGTGAGAGTGAACTTAGTGAACAGTTTGTCTGGTGTAGAGATGAAGGCTTGAAGTTGAAAATGGAGGGAATTTGGCCACTTGGGTATTCAAATTTCTGGTAATAACTGCATTTTCTTGTCTTGTCTTGAATATATGGCTTCTAGCATTTGTGGTCATTATGTTTAAGCGTTAATTTTTGTCTAGGAATAAAATATATGTCGTTTATTGTTAAAACATATATTAACTATATGATTATGGTGATCAGAGAATACTATTATAGATAGGCTTTTGGATCCATTTCTTTGCTTTCTCTTTTTGATCCTTGTAGCAAGCATAAGAATCTATGGTTAGTGCTAGTCAATCAGAATTCCTGGCATTACCAACCCAGCTTTCATAATATATCCTATTGTTTGTGATTATGAAAATTTTGGTACTTAAAAAATTTGGCAAACATGTCTGTTCATCTCATGGTGCTGAAGGATTGAGTTAGACACTTGTTTAACAATGAGTGCAAGGTAATTTATATGCTCAATGTGTGCTATAATGACATGATGAAGCAATACAAAAGCATTGCAATTAATCAGTTTAAGGCCAACATGATTTACATTTCTTTAACTAGAAGAACACTCTGCAATTAGGATGTTTATGGATTCAACAAATTATGGACCAATATCTCATGCCAAACTACTTGTGATCTGCAGTGAGAAAATGGAAACCCTTTTGTGGGAGATAGAGAAGGTTTCTGAGAAAATTCTGCTAACCCTCTGGGAAAGTTCTCTAAGAAGATCAATTTGTGGAAATGATATGATTCATGGGCAAGAAGTTGGGTCAGTTTGTTGTCTCTACAAGCATAGCAGGAATGTTCCTTCTGATCGATGGTATGATGTGATTAGGATGCTGATAAGGGGCACTGATTTCTCTCATGCTTTGTGTTTGCATGTATGTGATGGGGCTTCAAAGTTCCATGTTTACTCCAAGAAAGTCTGGGTATCTTTTACCCCAGATAAAGGTGCTCTAATCATCACAGTTGGAGACCAAATCCAGGTAAATTTGGATGTTGTTTTAGCTTGCCTAAAGCTGTAGATTTCAGGTAGCCTACCAAGCTGCAAATGATTGATCTTTTTCCATAAAGATCACAAAAGCCATGATTTAGGCCTTTGACATCGCATAAATACTGCAGCCTAGATAGAAGGCCATTTGCTGGAACAGGTCGATGAAATTCATTGATGACAAGATCCGCCATTTTTATATGATGCTTTTATTCATACAGTTTCTTTAATGTTGTACTGAGCTTGTTTTCAAAATCATGACAATTAGAGGCAACCCCACCATCATGTCCAAGAAAACCTTTGTTTTACATCGTTTTTACTTTTTATAGTAATCTCTTCCTCTCTCTTTTCTGGTCGATTAACATGTGTAATTCCATTGTTGTGATCATATATCTCTATTATACTCTTACATGCATTATTGGGTGGTGGGAATTACAAGCATGTGATTGGAAGGCCAATCTTTGAAGATGAGAAAGAGGACTGCATATCAATGGCTTTCCTCTATTCCCCTCCAAGCACCATTTAATACTAGAATAGTTCATAACTTATTTCATTTTTTTTGTGTGTTTTTGAAACCCTATTCTAGCGATAACATAATTTTTCCTTCTTTTGGTACAAGTACTCTGTTTTATGTCTTTGTATGGAGTGAGATAATTTGCTGTATACATGAATAGGCCTATTGTCTATGTGGTGATCATTTGATTCTAATAAAACAAGTTTCCCTTGCTCACTTCTCAGGCTTCAGATTTCTGGCCAAACAGGAGCTCACAGGAAGATTTCAAAGGTTGTTGTAAACTGATTTTAGGAGATTGGTTTTCTTAATTTCTTGGAGAGGTAATACCCAATATGATTGTTGGAATTTTTGGATTTCGAGCAACAATTTATGCTAATTTGGACAGAATGTTAAGGTTTATTGGAGATCCTTATAAGCACAATTTTAGGGTTAAAATAGAGGACTTGAGGGTACTAAAAATACTAAGGAGGTTTTGATTATAATGGTTCTATGTTCTCTACAAAATGGCAGGAAACTTGAAATGAAACAAACTTGAACTTATCTGAAATTAGTTTTTGTTCTAGATATATATATTTTTTCTTTTCTGGGTTCAATTGGTTTATTAGATTTTGGATTAAAGTTTTGGTCAATTCTGTCATAGGAGCTTCATAAATCAACTTTGGAATGTTTGAGGTTGCAAGAAAAGAATATGGGTTTGGCCAAAGAGCTTGCAGCATTCAAATTGTGAGTGCATCTGCACTAAGTGCAAATCAATCTCTCAATATTTGGTTGGCTATATGTATATATTTTTTGTTGCTCACATGGTTATATGGTTCATAATGTAGGGTTTCTGATCTGGATCTCGATGAAGAGGAGGTTTTAAAGCTTGCCTCTTTTGGTAATGCTGCCAACAACAAAGATACCATAGACATTTTAGTTGGTTTTTCTGTTCACGATTTGGTTGGTTTTGTTCTGCTGCTAGTATGTTTTGCAGCTTTGTGTTCTATTTTGTTGGTGTTCAGCCTCTGTGAGGCTTTGTTTTAGGCCTTTTGAATGGCTTGTATTCAGTGATACTAATTTGTATTTGGATTGTTCTGCTTTTAATGAAGGAAGAAAAAGCATTTGGAACTTATTTTTTTATGAAAAGCATTTGAAACTTATTTTCTTATGAAGCCAAGTAGAATCACAGACAACGCCGGCAGAGGACGATGTGCCGGCGTCTTCTGCAAACGCCGGAGAATTGATCCTTCGCCGGCGTTTGCAGATGACGCCGGCGCATCCTCATCTGCCGGCGTCGACAGAGAACGCCGAAGAAGGAAGTTGTGCCGGGGTTTACAGTAGACGCCGGCACAACTTCATTCTTCGGCGTTCTCTGTCGACGCCGGCGAAGGAAGATGCGCCGGCGTCTTCTGTAAACGCCGGAGAAGGAGGTTGTGCCGGCGTCAACAGTAGACGCCGGCACAGCTTCATTCTCTGGCGTTCTCTGTCGACGCCGGCGAAGGAAGATGCGCCGGCGTCTTCTGCAAACGCCGGAGAAGGAGGTTGTGCCGGCGGCAACAGTAGACGCCGGCACAGCTTCATTCTCCGGCGTTCTCTGTCGACGCCGGCAGATGAGGCTTCTCCGGCGTGGACAGAAGGCGCCGGCAGATGACCTCTCTTCACCGGCGGTCGCCCAAAACGCCGGGAAACACCTTTGCCGACACTGTTAAAGCCGGCGCCTACACTAAACGCCGGGAATACTATTCCCGGCGTTTTTTTCCCCTTAAACGGCGTTTGATGGGCGCCGGCAAAACTGGTTTTTTTTGTAGTGTAAACTGATATGTAGCTTATTTATTGATACTCATTACATTTCTATTGAAGATTGAGTCGAAAAGATTTGAGTGGATTTGGTTGAAGGAATAATAGAGGATGATGTAGGACCATCCAAAGGCGAGTCAGATGGTGATGGAGGGAGCATTATATTGTATTTGTAGGTGATTCCTGCGCTTGTGTTGGTGAGTTGGATTTCGCAAGTGAAAACGACATTGAACATTGGTAATTGGAAACCTTACAAGTGCTTTTCTTTCAAGTGAATGCTCACTTGAAATGTTTTATTGTTTGATCTTTGGAGTTGGTTTTAGTATAATGAAGGTATGGCAAATGACAGACTTATGATAAACTAGGAAGTCAATCCAATCATTAATTTTCATTAAAAAAAGAAAAAAATCAATACGAAATTTGCATTACTTTGTATGAATTTTCTAGTGTCAAATGTAGATCGTGTTAAACGTTTTGGACGAACTATTTTCATTATTATTGCTGTTGGGGCCTAAGTGGTAGCAGGTTCGTCAAAGGATGGAACTTACACTTGTAGTATTTAATTTCATTGGTAATTTTGAGTTATTGTTCAGTTTATTATTTGATTTTCTTGATGGACGCATGCTTAGGATCGAAGCAGCAATTCATGAAATGGGTTGTGGGAATCATGTGGGGATTTCTGCAATCTGTTTGGATAAGATAGCCTTAATTCTTTGAAGAGACCGAGTATGGCCAATAGTATATGCCAATGCTATTCCTTCTTCCTCATTCACTTCGGAGGGTTTTGATATTGGGAAGAACTTCTGATTTCTTGTGCAGAACCAATTGAAGCACTATTTAAGATTTGGAGCTAATTCTAAATTAATTTCTTCACTCTGCAACAATGCAATAAGTTGAGACGCTGGGAATTAGATATCGTTACTTTCATGAGTACAATTGCTCAGACACACCTCCAAAATTCAACTACCCTTTTTTAGGATGAGCTTGTTTTAGTGTAAATCACCATGATTTTTATTGATGTCTTGATGGAGCTGAATCCAGATAGAACTCAATTTAACTCTACCAGATTTTAGTTTGATAGAAATTAATTGCTTCTTCTTTGGCTGTTCTCTGAACTTGGACGTGAATAAACAAAAAATATTTGAATACCTTTGGATTTCACCAAGGCCTCTGCTGCTACCCATGACCAAACAGAGTTACTCAAATCAAAAGGTGAAAAGGGTAACTGTTTTTGCTTAGAAACTGTGTCAAGAAAGCCCAAAAATTCAGGATCATGGTCAACCTCTTACTTTCTTTATGAAGAGTATTTAACTTAATTGATGTGAATAAATTATATCAATTAATTTTCAAAAATATGTACCTTTATTTCTACAAGTAAACATAGTAAAACTAATTTTATTCTTTTCATAATTCCTCCTTCTCTTTTCCTTCACAACTCCTACTCTTTATAATCTATTGATCTCTCATCTCACTCTTTGCTCTACTACCACTCTATTACATTTTCTTTCTATATATACCTACTCTTAAAGTATTAATTAAATGATTATTAGTTTAAGTTTTTTATATCACACAAAAAATTAAATGCACCATCATATTATTTGTTAGAGATGATATATATATATATATATATATATATATATATATAAGCAAAAGTTGAATACGTAAAATTGTTTAATTAGTAAGGGTTTTGTCAAAATCTTATAAAAAATAATTAATTCATATACAGATTAAACAAAAATAAATCTTGATTTAGAATAAGTTTGGTAGTTTATAATATTATGAAAATTTGTTTGGTTGATGAAATACTATCTTATTTCAACTAAGTGACCTCTCGTGAATTCGGTGGATATTTGAAAACTATTGGTTAGAGTTTTTTTGAGCAAAAAAGGCAAAGAAGGCCTGAAACTGCGATCATCTCAAGATATGGTGACATGTATGATGGTTTACACTAATTGGATACAGAAATTCTTATTGTAAAAGTCAAACACATATGCTCTAGTGTGTACTAGTAGGACACTATGAGAATTTCTTTAGAGAAAATAAAGCACACCCTAGACAGCCATAGATTGATAGAAACCAAATGAATATTGTAAGTGGGTGGGTGAAGGCCGGCAAGTGAAATAAAAAGAAAGTAAATTGGGTGGGTGAAGGAAGCATCTCCCTGACACTTGATGTTACACCAACTTTAAATTGGATTCTTATGCATCATGACGCCTACATCTTGTTTGTATTCTTAGAAATTGATGAGGACAACATATTCAATTTGCATTCGCACAATAATTCAAACTTTATAATACATTAATCATCTTGTATTCAAACTTGATGGCTCTCTCCATATATAATAATTTTTTTGTTATGATTTTTTCTTTTTGGATTTTTTATGGCAATTGACCATGTACGTCCATCTGCTTCACAGCAAACACATCTTCCTTAATTCTACGCTCCAACACTTCTCTCGCTGAATCCACAGCAGCTTTTAGCTTTCACTCGATTTACCAACAACAAATGGCCGAACCAACTCTGTTCCACATTGCTGCGAGTATCATTAGGAGTTTGGGATCTCTTGCTCTCCAAGAGATTGGACTTCTATGGGTTTCAAAGATGAGCTTCAAAAGCACGAGAACATGGTTTTCACTATCCAAGCTGTGCTTTTGGATGCGAAGGAGAAGCAGACCCACAACCATGGGGTCAAAGATTGGCTTAGGAAGTTGAACGATGCCATGTACGACGCTGACGACTTGCTGGATGACTTCTCCACTCAACTTCTACGAAGGCAAGTGATGACACAGGACAAGAAGGTGGCAAAAGAGGTAAATTTTTATATAAATGTGCATATATATATATATATATGATGTTGTCCATCACTAAAGCATTCCCAGACCTGGATTAAAATATTTATCACAACACAAGCCAAAGAAAATATATATCATTTTACGTAGTTTAAAAGTCCTCAACAACATTTCGAGGAATAAATTCACAGCAACAATTTGTTCATTATAATGTTAAACCCAACTATTCAACGGTACATAAATTCTAAAAATATCACAATTACAGGTGCGCATATTCTTTTCCAAATCGAACCAACTTGTATATGGCCTTAAAATGGGTCATAGGATCAAGGTAGTTAGGGCAAGACTGGATGAAATTGCAGATGATAAGATCAAATTTGGCTTCACTGAGTGCCTTATAATGACACATGAGTTTGAGCATAGGAAAAGAGAAGATACACACTCTTTTGTTCTTGTGGAACAAGTCATTGGGAGAGAGGGTGAAAAGAAGGCAGTTTAAGAGTTGTTATTGGATTCCAATGTAGAAGAGAATGTTTCCATCATTCCCATAGTTGGGATTGGTGGACTAGGTAAGACCACAATTGCTCAGTATGTGTTCAATGATGATGAAGTCAAAAGACATTTTGAGCTAAGACTCCGGGTGTGCGTCTCTGATCCTTTTGATGTGAAAACTATTGTTGCACAGCTCATAGAATCTGCAACTAAAAGGAGCCCTGAAAGCCTCGAGATGGACTTGTTACAAAGTCAGCTTTGAGCAAAAATTGATAGGAAGCTATATTTACTTGTTTTAGATGATGTATGGAGCGAGAATCGCAGTACATGGTTGAACTTGGAAACACTTTTATCGGGTGGCCTGAAGGGAAGCAAAGTTTTGATTACTACACGTAGCAAAAGAGTTGCAGAGATTACAGGCGCTGTAACACCCCACCTCAATGACATACAATATTGTCCGTTTTTGGCTCCCCCAAATAAGACTTCCCAGAAGGTCACCCATCTTGGTACTACTCTAGCAGAAGCACGCTTAACTGCGAAGTTCTGATGGGATTATGACCATCACGGCTTTAAAACGCGTTGTTGTCATTAAGGGTGCAGTATACATTTAAGCACATCCTCATCTCCATACTCAGGCGATGTGGGACGTCACAATCACCCCTTTTAAGACCCAGCATCCCCGCTGGCGACCCTCATGGGATTAGCCCATTCTTTGCGTTCGTCCCAGTGAGTGCCCGCTAGCGATCTTCATGGGCTTGTGCACGCTCTCCACATCTCAGGCTGGGCAATGGCTCTGATACCATATGTAACATCATTGTGACGTCCCACATCGCCTGGGTATGGAGATGAGGATGTGCTTAAATGTATTTACACCCTTAATGACAACAACGCATTTTAAAGCCGTGATGGTCATGATCCCATCAGAACTCTACAGTTAAGCGTGCTTCTGCTGGAGTAGTACCAGGGTGGGTGACCTCACGGGAAGTCTGGTTTGGGGGCCAAAGCCGGTTTCAACAATGTGTGTCATTAGTGAATATATAATATCAAAACCATAACTTGACTGTGAGATGGGGGGAGTGTGCATAAGCCCATGAGGGTCGCCAGCGAGGACGCTGGGTTCTAAGAAGGGGTGATTGTGACGTCCCACATTGCCTAGGCATGAAAGATGATGTGTTTATATGGAATATACTTCTCTAAATGGTATGAGGCCTTTGGGGGGTAAACCCAATAATAAAACCGTGCGGGCTTGACCCAAAGCGAATAATATCATACCATTTGGAGCAGGTATGTTATATATGGTATCAAAGCCATAGCCCAGCCTGAGATGGGGGGAGCGTGCACAAGCCCATGAAGGTCGCTAGCGGGCACTCGCTGGGGCGGACGCCACGAATGGGCTAATCCCATGAGGGTCGCTAGCGGGGACGCTGGGTCCTAAGAGGAGGTGATTGTGATGTCCCACATCGCCTGGGTATGGAGATGGGGATGTGCTTAAATGTATACTACACCCTTAATGATAACAACGCGTTTTAAAGGTGTGATGGTCATGATCCCATCAAAACTCCGTAGTTAGCGTGCTTCTGCTAGAGTATACCAGGATGGGTGACCTCCTAGGAAGTCTGGTTCGAGGGGAGCCAAAAGCGGACAATATTGTGTGTCATTGGGGTGGGATGTTACAGGCGCAATGTCGCCGTATCTTTTGGGAGGTCTATCTGAAAGCAATTCTTGGAATTTATTTATGAAAATGGCATTTAAAGACGGGGAAGAGCCAAAAAATCCGAAGCTAGTAGAAATTGGAAGGGATATCGTACAAAAGTGTGCAGAAGTTTCTCTTGCTATAAAGAGCATTGGGAATCTATTATGTTTCAAAAATTCAAAAGATGATTGGTTGTACTTTAAAAACCATGAACTTTACAAAATAACTCAACAAGAAAATGATATTTTTCCAATACTTAAGTTACGTTATGATCATCTCCCGTCACACTTGAAGCAATGTTTTTCCTTTTGTTCGTTGTTTCCAAAAAATTATGGAATTCACGTGGAGGTGTTGATTCATCTATGTAAGGCTCAAGGCTTTCTTCATTCATCATATGGAAACAGACATCTTGAAGATATTGGTTACGAGTATTTTATGGATTTGCTTTTGAGGTCATTTTTCCAAGTCGTACAAAGAGATGGATTTGGTAAAATAGTAACATGCAACATGCATGACCTTATTCACGATCTTGCACAGTCAATAACAGGTGAGGAGTGCACAATTTTATATCCAGATGGAGAAAACGTAGTTGGGAGAACTCGTCATGTGACATTTCATTCTTCAGATTCATTACCGGATATTCCCACTCTTTTGCCCAAGGCTAAAAAAATGAGAACACTTCTTCTACGAGTTCCAATACTTCCAGGATTTGTTGATCTGCTTAACGTGAACATTGCGGTACTTGAGTCCAATAAGCTAGTCTCTAATACACTTATTTCAAGTTTTAAATGCTTGCGTGCTTTGAATTTGAGTCGGTTGAGTATTCAAAAAGTGCCAAATTCCATTGGCAAATTAGAGCATTTAAGATTTTTAGATCTGTCTAGGAATGAAGATATCAAACTACTCCCCGCTTCTATAACTAAATTGTAGAATTTGCAAACACTAAGACTTGACTGTTGTCTTAAACTTAAAGAATTGCCAGAAGACACTAGAAACTTAATCAACCTTAGGCATCTTGGGCTAGATATGTGTAATAGCTTGACTCATATGCCTCGTGGACTGGGAAAATTGATTGCTCTCCAAACATTGTCGCTATACATTTTAGGGAAGAAAAAAAGTTGTCTTTCCAAGCCAAAGGGTGGGCTAAGGACCTGGATGGTTTAGATGAGTTGAGAGGATACTTATGGATCAAGGGTTTAAAGCACTCGAGATCTTCTCCATCAGAAGCAAAGGATGCAAACTTGGAGAGGAAGCGACAGCTTTAACATCTGATATTAGAGTGGAACCCAGAATCTGGTGATGGAAATGATAAGGCAATTTCTAAATGATGAACAACTGTTACAAAACCTTCGGCCACACCTAAATTTGAAATCATTATATATTATAAGGTATGCAGGTGTGACATTATCTAGTTGGGTGTCATCGCTCTCAAATTTGACTTCTATTAAAATATCGGATTGTAAATGGCTACAACATATCCCACCATTGGGCCGATTCCCTTTTTTGAAGCGTCTTATTCTTGAAAGCTTGAGTGAGCCGGAGTACATAAGCAATGATAATAGCGACGTGTCCTCTTCTCCTCTCAAAATTTTGAGACTTAATAATTTGCCAAAGTTGAGGGAATGGCGAAAGATGATGGAAACAGTAACAATAGAGCATCATCTTCCATTATTCCCTTCATTTCCTTCCCTTTCTTATTTATTTATCAGGAATTGCCTTATGATGTCCCCAACAACACCCTCCTCTTCCTCTCCCATTTCCGATCTCTCCAAATTGAAGTATCTTTATCTTATGGAATTAGAGCAACTTGAATATCTGCCACTAGAGTGGCTGCAAAACCTCACTTCTCTTGAGACCTTGAAGATTTGGAATTGTTGTAAAATGCGAATATCCATGTCTCCACTATTTCAACATCTCACCTCACTTAAAAATCTGTGTATTTTTTGCTGCAAAGAACTTATCAGCAATGAGAATGAAGATGGCGCACATTGCCTTGGACCTACAAGATTTGGTCATCTATCTATTGTAGGCGTTCCAAATTTGGTTTCTCTCCCAAGAGAGCTTAGAGATGTTACCACTCTGCAAGGGCTTCAAATTATGGATTGCCCTAGTTTGGGGTCTTTTCCGGAGTGTATAGGCAATCTCACTTCACTTCAGGAGCTTGGAGTCGTAAATTGTCTCAATTTAATTTCACTGCCCGAAAGGTATGTGCCGCCTCAACTCTTTACGTCGTTTGACAATTGCGGAGAGGAAAGATGTGAACAAGGAAGGGGAGTGGATTGGCCAAAGATTGCTCACGTCCTAAACTTTCGAATTGGTGGAGATGGTCATCGTAAATGTTAGAATATTATATTTTCGCAATATTATATTCCCGTAATATTCTCAATATATTACGGAAATATTTGATATCGTATTTATTATTGTAAATATGCTGATTTTATATTATTTTGTAATTATTGTATTTCCTTTCTTTTAGGGCCTCATTCAACTATAAATAGGCCATTCCATTGTACAATTGAACACACATCAGAAATACAAATTTATTCTCTACAATTATCTTTCTGTTATCTTTTTCTACATGGTATCAGAGACACCTTTTTCTTGGTGCCTCTTTTAAGCCTCTCTTCCCCATCCGTACAATTTTATTTTTCCATTTGAGAGTTCTTTTTGGTGTTTCTTTTTGTTTCAACAATACACCAAACGCTTGTTGCGGTAGTTTTTGTACTTGAAGGAAATTTTAGAGGTTGTATTGTGCAAAATCGGAAAGTCTGTGAAGAAACGAAGCCGTCACGTGCCTCCACCGCCCTGCACGCGCCTTCATGCGCCGGATATTCTCTCTACGCGTGAGATTCACGCGCCACACGCTCCCCATTCTCTCCACGCTCCTTCATGAGCCAGATCCACTCTACCCCATAGTCCCGCGTCACACTGGATCCTTGCCTGCAGGTCTATAGTTGTTGCTGTGTACCGCGTCACACTGGATTATTGATCGCGGGTGCACTATAGCTGCTATGCACGCGCCACACCAGATCGCTCCCTGAGGCTATACCAGCACCTCCACCACACTGGATTACTGTCCCCAGGTTTATTTATTTAATATTTTTTTTCCGAAAAAGAAAAAAAAAATGTCTACCAATCTTGATAATATCGTCAGTCCCATTGACAATATTTTAGATGGTTCCAATTATAAGTTGTGGGCCCAAAATATGGAAGTTTTTTTGAGAGGGAGGAGATTATGGCGTTATGTTTGTGGAGAAACTGTTGCACCCACACAAAAAGACGGTGAGTCAGCCGACAAATTTGCCAGTCGATTTGAAGATTGGGACAGTGCAAATTATAGGATTATTTCTTGGTTTATCAATACTTCAGTTCCTTCCATCCACAATTTGCTCCCCAAGCTTGGGAATGCAAAGGCTGCCTGGGAGTTTTTGGCAAAACGATACAATTGTACTTATGATGCCTCCCTAGAGTTTCAGATTGAAACTAAGCTCTATTAGACACGTCAGGAGCCAGGTCAGTCTATTGCAGATTTTTATTCTCAAACTAATAGTCTTTGGGAGCAATTATCCGTTGCAGATCCTCAACTGAAGCATCCAGAAGATGTGGAAATATTTGCAAAGTATCGGGATCGTCAGAAGTTTATGCATTTCATGATGGCTCTTCGTGCGGATTTTGAACTCACTCGGGCTTTTCTCTTACACCGTAATCCTCTTCCCACATTGGGAGTTGCTGTAACAGAACTTATTTCTGAAGAGACTCGACGGTCCACTATGCACTTGCAATCTCCATATATGGTTGTTGCTGCTACACCTCAGAGTGTTCCTAAATTTCCTCCTAGACGATCCACACCACAATCTTCCTCCATGAAGATAATTTGCAACTATTGCAAGCAGCTTGGTCACTCTATTGCTAATTACTACAAGCTCCAAAACAAACGTCAGTCACGAGCTCCTTTCCAACAAACTGCCGCAGTTGTTTCATCTGGTTCCTCTGCACCTGCATCTTACATTGAGAACCCATCTCAATCCTTTGCTCTCACTGCATTTAATGTTGTGGCATTAATCCATCAGGTTCTATCTCGTTCCTCTACTGCCTTGTCCGTCACATGAGGTAAATATTTATGGTTCATCGACTCTGCTTGTTGTAATCATATGACCCTTGACCCTACTTTATTTTCCCAAAAGTCTACCCTTTCTCCCAATCCTGTCATTTATACTGCTAATGGTTCTAGGTTACCTGTTAGTCATAGTGGATCTATTTCTTCACCTAATTTGTCTATTGATAACACATATCTTGTTCCTCAATTGTCATTAAATCTTCTTTCAGTTGGCCAACTTTGTGAATTAGGTTTGGAGTTGACATTTTCTAACAGGGGTGTTGATGTGCAGGATCCACAGACGGGTCAACTAATTGGGACCGGCCATAAGATTGGACGTCTTTTTGAGCTTTCATTCTTGCAAACTCCTACTCACTTAGCAGCTGCTGTCACCCACTCACTGCCTCTTCCAACTTATGGCATTCACGTTTGGGTCATGCCTCTCTACCACGTGTCCAACTTCTTGCATCTCAAGGTCATATAGGATGCATAGATGTAAAATCTTTTGATTGTGTTTCTTGTCATCCTGGAAAACAAACACATTTATCTTTTAATAATAGTGAGTCTTCATCTTTTGCACCATTTGATTTGGTTCATTATGATATTTGGGGCCCTGCCCCTGTTCCCACTGAGGGGGGATCTCACTATTTTGTTATTTTTCTTGATGATTATTCTCGTTATACTTGGATATATTTATTACAGCGTCGCTCTGAACTCACTCAAGTTTATCAAAATTTTCATCAAATGATACAAACCCAATTTTCTCGTACCATAAAAAATTTTCGTTCAGATAATGCTATGGAGTATAATGAGAAATCTTTTCAAAAATTTTTAAAACAAAATGGACCCACTCTTATCGTTCTTGTCCTTACACTTCTCAGCAAAATGGGTGTCAAGAATGCAAACATCGTCACATCTTAGACACTATAAGAGCTCTTCTTATCTCTGCCTCATTTCCTGAACGCTTTTGGGGTAAGGCTGTTCTCACTACTATTTACACGATTAATCGTGTGCCTTCCCCGACTATTCACAACCAAACTCTTTATGAGCGCTTGTATGGTAGCACACCTAACTTTTCTTTGCTTCGCGTCTTTGGTTGTATCTGTTTTGTCACTCTTCCTCCATATGAGCGTACTAAACTTGAACCCTGCTCTCGCTTGTGTTGCTTCCTTGGTTATGGCATCACTCAAAAAGGTTATCGCTACTATGACCCCATTGCCTGACGACTTAGGATCTCTCGCCATGTGGAGTTCTGGGCACATAAAATGTTCACTAGTCAAATGCCTTTTCCGCATTCCTCCTCAGCATATTCTCCTGTCTTCACTGACCCCTCTATTGTCTTATTTCTTGGATCATCTGCAGATAACTCAAGTTCATTGGACGAACCTTTTACGGCTGCTTCTAATTTGCCTGATTCGACTACGAATCCTCTTGCTACATCACACACTCCCGAGCCTTCTCATGAACTTTGTCACTCCGATAAGGTAAGAGAACGACCTGCCCATCTCCATGATTATCATTGTTTTTCTGTTCTTGCTACTCTTCACAAACCTCACTCTTATCGTGAGGCTAGTGCTGACCCTCTTTGGCAGAAAGCTATGTCTGATGAACTAGATGCCCTTTCTAAAACCCATACATGGGACTTGGTGGATTTGCCTCTTGGGAAGTTTGTAGTGGGATGTAAGTGGGTTTATAAAATTAAAACTCGTGCAGATGGATCTGTGGAATGCTATAAGGCTCGTCTTGTTGCGAAAGGATTTGCTCAGGAGTATGGTATTGACTATGAGGAGACTTTTGCTCCTGTTGCTAGACTGACCTCTGTTAGATCCTTACTTGCAGTTGCTGTTGTTCGTCATTGGCAGTTATTTCAGATGGATGTTAAAAATGTATTCCTCAATGATGATCTTACAGAAAAAGTCTATATGCACCCTCCACCTGGCTATCACCATCCGCCACACAAAATTTGTAGACTCCATCGGGCACCTTATGGTCTCAAGCAGGCTCCTCGTGCTTGGTTTGCCAAGTTAAATTCAATGGTTGCTCAACAAGGCTTTGTTTCTAGTTCTTATGACTCAGCTCTCTTTCTTTGGACTACTGATAATGGTACTATCCTTATCCTTCTTTATGTAGATGATATGATTATTACTGGTGATGACATTTAAGGCATCTGTGCTCTTCAATCCTTCCTTACCCAAAATTTTGAAATGAAGGACTTGGAGACACTC
>NC_081545.1:5743765-5748523 GCF_901000735.1 Corylus avellana | reverse complement strand
TATTTGAAACGGTTTGAAATAAATGGGTATGCAGGTGTGAGGTTATCTAGTTGGGTGTCCTCCCTCTCGAAATTGGTTTCTATTACCATAAGCAATTGTAAATGGTGCCAACACATCCCACCATTGGACCGATTCCCTCTCAAGACACTTTGTCTACAAAACTTGATTGCGCTGGAGTCATAATCGATGATGGTAGTGACGTGTCCTCTCTTCCCCTCGTAAATCTCACTCTTGAGAATTTGCCTAAGTTGAAGGGATGGTGGAGGAGGAGGGAAACAGTAACAACAGAGCATGGATGACATCATGGTCTTCCATTATTCCCATCATTTCCTTTCCTTTCTTTTTTACATATTAGTGAATGCCCTATATTAATGTCTTTACTACTACCAGCGAGCCAAACAACACCCTCCACTTCCTATGTCTTTTCCGATCTCTCCAAATTGAAGGTTCTTCGTCTATTGGATTTCGATGAACTTGAATATCTGCCAGAGGAGTGGCTGCAAAACCTCACTTCTCTTGAAGATCTGACTATTTGGCGCTGCTGTAAACTGCGAGTAAAACTGTCTCCACTCTTTCCTGCGCTTCAATATCTGTGGATTTATGACATCATGGAACTTATCAGCAATGAGGATGACGAGGGTGCACAATGCCTTGGACCCACAGCACTTCGTGTACTATATATATCAGGAGTTAGAATCTTGGTGTCTCTCCCAATGGAGCTTAGACATGTTACCACTTCGCAATCTCTTTCCATTACGGGCTGCCCTTTTTTGGTGTCTTTACCGGAGTAGATAAGTGACCTCAATTCACTTAAGAGACTTCGGATCAGCAATTGTCCCAATTTAATATCACTGCCTGAAGGTATTCGCCGCCTCACCTCTTTTAAGTGTTTTGAGAATTGTGGAGTGTTCTCACTTGGTGAAAAGATGTGAACGAGGAACAGGAGAGGATTGGCCAAAGATTGCTCACATCCCAGACTTTTCGAATAATGCGTTTTGGGTAACCTATTAGACAGTAATTTTCTTCTTCTTGTTGTTCATCTTCGTTTACTCTATTATGGTTTTGATATATATTATTTGATTTCATTTTCATTTGCGGAACCAACTGTAGCATGGAACAAAAAAAGGATTTAAGAATACACACATTTTCACACCTTGCCGACAATCAGATTTGAACAAAGGTCTCAAATTTTCTGTATTGTTTCCTATCTTTCACTTCAATGCCATTCCTACGTGCCTAATATCTCGTTTCTTTTTTGTTTTTTAAATGTTTCTTGCATTTCAATTTGAAATTTATATTTTACAAATGGTAGCATCACATATTGGGTAAAAGAATTATGATAGACCAGGAAAGTCTTTTCCATCCCAAGGTTTCACAAAAACACAATAAAAAATTGCGTAACTCGGGGTTTTCTCATAATCAAACACAAATTAGACAGATTATTTTCATTTGAAATGGAGAGGATCCAGGACTGTGGAAAGGGGACATTCAGTTTGTAACAACTTAGGGAAAAGCGCTAGCCACATCTGCGCTATTACCCGAAAATGACTAGTCAATTTGAAGCATCCCTAGAATTCATTATAAAGCCCAGTTTCACCTAGCATCTAGGCAATGTGAGACTTAGCACCCATGACTATCTTTATAAACTACCCACTCTATGTGGGGCTTCTTCTCATCTTCGCAATATGGGACTAGGGTTTTACAAACTCTCCCTCTTAAATTCTTGACGTCCTCGTCAGAGCCACGCCATGTAGTGCTCCAGTACCACATGACCTAGCATTACTAGGTGGCTTTTTATATATACTAGCTTAGAGCCCGTGCTACGCACCGGGTTTTTTTTTTATTTTGTAATTTACTCAAAAAGTCTTTAAAAGATTATCAACAACAATTTTTATTTTCTTCTCTTAATTAACTAATTAGCTACAAAAAATGACAAATGTTCATAAGATCCTTTTAAACCATAGTTTTGCTCAATACATAGATTAATCAATGACACCACTTTTCCTCCACTACACAATCCATTATGGTAAAATTTTGTCTTTCAGGAGTTGAACTTTCTCCTCATAAACAATTTTTTTGAGAAATTTTTCTATTACATTGACAAAAATAAATAAGTGTTCTAAAATATATGAGCATATTGATATTTGATTACAATTATGTTTACTAATTTTGTAAACAAAAGAATGTTGGTAGTTTAATTTTTCTTCTTAAAAATGAAAGAGATAAAAAACACTGGCAAGAATATTGATATAATCTAATTATACATCGTACCAAAAATAATGATAGGAAACTTTTTCACCATCATTTCCCTTAATTCAACGTGAAATTTACAAAAGAAAACTAATCAATTTGAATAAATAATATATAAATTAGTATAAAATTTAAGGGGAAAAAAATGGAAGAACATAACCACACTTTTTTTTTAAAAAAAAATCCATCCTTCACATATATAAAGTAAATGAAACTAATTTTAAGACATACAGGAAAACTAAGACGAAAAAGTCTACACAATGAACATTGACATAATCTAAAAAAACATCATACACCATACCAAAAATAATGATAGGAAACTCTTTCACTATCATTTTCTAATTCAATGTGAAATTTACAAAAGAAAAATATTCAATTGGAATAAATAATATATAAATTAGTAGAAAATTTAAGGGAAAACAATGGAAGAACATAAATACATTAAATAAAGATAAAATAAAAAACTAAAAATAAAATTTTAATATAATTGAAAGAATTGTCTTTTTCTACTGTATACGTTTCTCGATTCCAATGAAACCTTAAAAACCAATGTCATCCATTAATTAAGCATGTAAACAGATAAAAAAAATTAAATTACTCAATGAACAACAACATGTACAAACTAAAAAATTATCAACAAAAAATAACGATAAGAAACTCTCTCTCATTATTATTTCTTGAGTTCAATGTAAAATTTACCAAAGAAAAGTAATCATTTGAATAAAAAATAATATATAAATTAGAAGAAAAAAATAAGGGACAAAAAAAAAATGGAAGAACATAAGCACCGGAAATAAAGATAAAAAAAAGGAAAAAAAAATGAAAATACTAATTGAAAATAACTATTCTAGATTAAAAAAAACTGTAGTATAATTTTTCATTAAGAAACAACGATTGGAAAATTGAAAAGAACTGTTCTAGAAAAAAATATATATATATATATAAAAAAAAAGAATTGTAGTATAATTTTTCATTGAGAAACAGCAATGCAAATCTCTCTCTTTCTCTATCTCTCTCTCTCTCTTGTCTTTTTCTGAATTGATTGTGAAATTTACAAAGGAACATTGAGATATAAATAGAAAGTAAGAGAAGAAAAACAAAATTAGAAAAAATATAAGGGACAAAAACAAAATGGAAGAACATAAGCACTGAAAATAAAGATAAAAAAAAAATGAATAAAATGAAAATACTAATATAATTGAAAATAACTATTCTACTCTTCATTGAGAATAGTATAATTTTTCATTGAGAAACAACGATTGGAAAATTGAAAAGAACTGTTCTTGCAAAAAAATAAAATAAAGAAAAGAAATCATTAAGAAACAACGATTAGAAACTCTCTCTACCTCTCTCTTGTAGTCTTGTCTTTTTCCTGATTTGAGTGTGAAATTGACAGATGAACATTGAGATATAAATAGAAATCAAGAGAAGAGAAAAAGAAAAATAAACAGAGAGAGAAAGAGAGAATTTCAGAACCTTTTGTTTTATTCATTAAGACAATTAAATATATTACAAATAAAATTCATATATTTTAATTGTCTCATATTGAGATATAAACATAAAGCAAGAGAAGATAAAAAGAAAATTAAATAAAGAGAGAAAAATAGAGAATTTGAAAACATTTTGTTTTCTTCATTAAGACAATTCAATGCATTACAAATAAAAAATCAAAAAATCGGTTCAAACATAAATTATGGGAGAGAGAAAGATATAAGACATTTAAGTGGAGATAGAGGGAGAGAGAGACCCCTACGGATTTATGGGAGAGAGAGTTAAGACAAAAAAAAAAATTAGGACACGTGTCGCAATTCTACGCTCTCTTTGAGCCAAAACTCGGCTTTTATATATGATGATGATGAATATATATAATAATATATCTCACATTGAGATATAAACATAAAGCAAGAGAAGATAAAAAGAAAATTAAATAAAGAGAGAGAATTTGAAAATCTTTTGTTTTCTTCATTAAGACAATTCAATGCATTTCAAATAAAAAATCAAAAAATCGGTCCAAATATAAATTATGGTAGAGAGAGAGAGAGATTTAAAACATTTAAGTAGAAATAGAGGGAGAGAGAGAGAGACCTACGGATTTATGGGAGAGAGAGTTAAGACCAAAAAAAAAAGGAGTTAGGAGGACACGTGTCACAATTCAAAGCACTCCCTACGTCAAAACTCGGCTTTTATGGGAGAGTGAGAGTTAGCACAATTAATTAAAAAAAAATGAATTCAGATATAAAATTATGGGAGAGAGATTTAAGATATTTAAGTGGAGTTAGAGGGAGAGACAGAGAGACAAAATTATGGGAGAAAGAAATAGTTAAGACACTTAAACCATATAATTAGTTTAGAGAGAGAAAAGAAAAGGTTCAAACATAAAATTATATTAAAAAAAAAACGGTTGAAACATAAATTATGGGAGAGAAAGAGATTGTGGGAGAGTGAGAGTTTGCAAAATTAATTAAAAAAAAAAAAGAAAAAGAATTCAAATATAAAATTATGGGAGAG
>NC_081545.1:5740497-5743665 GCF_901000735.1 Corylus avellana | reverse complement strand
CTTATAGCAAGTGGAACTTCTACACACTTTTGTACGATATCCCTTCCAATTTCTACTAGCTTTGGATTTTTTGGCTCTTCCCCATCTTTAAATGCCATTTTCTTAAATAAATTCCAAGAATTGCTTTCAGATAGACCTCCCAAAAGATACGGCGACATTGCGCTTGTAACATCTCACCCCAATGACACACAATATTGTCCGCTTTTGGCTCCCCTTGAACCAGACTTCTCAGGAGGTCGCCCAACCTGGTACTACTCCAGCAGAAGCACGCTTAACTGCGGAGTTTTGATGGGATCATGACCATCACGGCTTTAAAACGCGTTCTTGTCATTAAGGGTGTAGTATACATTTAAGCACATCCTCATCTGTATACCCAGGCGATGTGGGACGTCACAATCACCCCCTCTTAGGACCCAGCATCCCCGCTGGCGACCCTCATGGGATTAGCCCATTCTTGGCGTCCGCCCTAGCGAGTGCCCGCTAGTGACCTTTATGGGCTTGTGCACGCTCCCCCCATCTCAAGCTAGACTATGGCTCTGATACCATATGTAACATACCTGCTCCAAATGGTATGATATTATCCGCTTTGGGCCAAGCCCGCACGGTTTTATTATTGAGTTTACCCCCAAAAGGCCCCATACCATTTAGAGAAGTATATTCCATATAAACACATCATCTTTTTCATGCCCAAGCAATGTGGGACGTCACAATCACCCCCTCTTAGAACCCAGCATCCTCGCTGGCGACCCTCATGGGCTTGTGCACACTTCCCCCATCTCAAGCCGTTCGATACGCATATCACTATTCAATGACACAATATGGACTCCTCAGCCTTTCAGAGGTCACCCACCTTGGTACTACTCCAGCAGAAGCACGCTTAACTGCGAAGTTCTGATGGGATCATGACCATCACGGCTTTAAAACGTGTTGTTGTCATTAAGGGTGTAAATACATTTAAGCACATCCTCATCTCCATACCCAGGCGATGTGGGACGTCACAATGATGTTACATATGGTATTAGAGCCATTGCCCAGCCTGAGATGTGGAGAGCGTGCAAAAGCCCATGAAGATCGCTAGCGGGCACTCGCTGGGATGGACGCAAATAATGGGCTAATCCCATGAGGGTCGCCAGCGGGGATTCTGGGTCTTAAGAGGGGATGATTGTGACGTCCCACATCGCCTGGGTATGGAGATGAGGATGTGCTTAAATGTATTTACACCCTTAATGACAACAACGCGTTTTAAAGCCGTGATGGTCATGATCCCATCAGAACTCCGCAGTTAAGCGTGCTTCTGCTGGAGTAGTACCAGGGTGGGTGACCTCCTGGGAAGTCTTGTTTGGGGGAGCCAAAAGTGGACATTATTGTGTGTCATTGAGGTGGGGTGTTACAGTGCCTGTAATCTCTGCAACTCTTTTGCTACGTGTAGTAATCAAAACTTTGCTTCCCTTTAGGCCACCCTATAAAAGTGTTTCCAAGTTCAACCATGTACTGCGATTCTCACTCCATACATCATCTAAAACAAGTAAATATAGCTTCCCATCAATTTTTGCTCGAAGCTGACTTTGTAACAAATCCATCTCGAGGCTTTCAGCGCTCCTTTTAGTTGCAGATTCTATGAGCTGTGCAACAATAGTTTTCACATCAAAAGGATCAAAGACGCACACCCAGAGTCTTAGCTCAAAATGTCTTTTGACTTCATCATCATTGAACACATACTGAGCAAGTGTGGTCTTACCTAGTCCACCAATCCCAACTATGGGAATGACGGAAACATTCTCTTCTACATTGGAATCCAATAACAACTCTTTAACTACCTTCTTTTCACCCTCTCTCCCAATGACTTGTTCCTCGGGAACAAAAGAGTGTGTGTCTTCTCTTTTCCTATGCTCAAACTCATGTGTCATTATAAAGCACTCAGTGAAGCCAAATTTGATCTTATCATCTGCAATTTCATCCAATCTCGCCCTAACTACCTTGATCCTATGACCCATTTTAAGGCCATATACAAGTTGGTTCGATTTGGAAAAGAATATGCGCACCTGTAAATTGTGATATTTTTAGAATTTATGTACCGTTGAATAGTTGGGTTTAACATTATAATGAATAAATTGTTGTTGTGAATTTCTTCCTCGAAATGTTGTTGAGGACTTTTAAACTACGTAAAATGATATATATTTTCTTTGGCTTGTGTTGTGATAAATATTTTTATCCAGGTCTGGGAATGCTTTAGTCATGGACAACATCATATATATATATATATATATATATATATATATGAATTTACCTCTTTTGCCACCTTCTTGTCCCGTGTCATCACTTGCCTTCGTAGAAGTTGAGTGGAGAAGTCATCCAGCAAGTCGTCAGCGTCGTACATGGGATCCTTCAACTTCCCAAGCCAATCTTTGACCCCATGGTTGTGGGTCTGCTTCTCACTACAAAAAAATATGAGTTTTTTGACGTGGCAAACAGTAAATTAACAGTAAATTATGTTTGCCACGTCAAAAACTTTTGACGTGTCTATTTAAGCACGTCAAAAAAATTTTTGTTGACGTGTCTTTTTCTACACGTCAAAAGTTTTTTGACGTGTGAAATCGACACGTCAAAAACTTTTGACGTGTCAATTCCACACGTCAAAAACTTTTGACGTGTCAATTCCACACGTCAAAAAACTTTTTTTAATATAAAAAAAAATTAACAATAACTTTGATATAAACAAATATGCATTAACAAACTATTAATGTTAATTGGCATAAAAAATTAATATTTATTGTCATTAGTATAAATTATAGTTCATTATCATTAGTATATATGTATGCATGCGTAAATTGATCAGTCTATTAATATTAATATGATAGCTACACATATTATTTTTCTAAAAATATATAAAACATACTCGAAGCATTTATTTTATAAGACCTGCAAAAGTTATATGAACTCGACAAACACAATATATGCGGCCGGTTAGTTGATACATTTAATTATATATCTGTACATCTAGAATATATGGGTTTTTTTTTTTATATTCTCTAATTAATTTTAATTGGAGAGAATAAATATATATATATATATATATATGATATAGTAAATACTATTTTAATAACATTTAAATAAATAAAATTTTATGAAAATAGCTTAAATAAGATAATATATAAAAACTTATATAAA
>NC_081545.1:5713234-5740397 GCF_901000735.1 Corylus avellana | reverse complement strand
TGTCTACCAATCTTGATAATATTGTCCGTCCCATTGACAATATTTTAGATGGTTCCAATTATATGTTGTGGGCCCAAAATATGGAAGTTTATTTTAGAGGGAGGAGATTATGGCGTTATGTTTGTGGAGAAACTGTTGCACCCACACAAAAAGATGGTGAGTCAGCCGACAAATTTGCCAGTCGATTTGAAGATTGGGACAGTGCAAATTATAGGATTATTTCTTGGTTTATCAATACTTCAGTCCCTTCCATCTAGAGTTTGCTCCCCAAGCTTGGGAATGCAGAGGCTGCCTAGGAGTTTTAGGCAAAACGATACAATTGTACTTATGATGCCTCCCTAGAGTTTCAGATTGAAACTAAACTCTATTAGTCACATCAGGAGCCAGGTCAGTCTATTGATGATTTTTATTCTCAAACTAATAGTCTTTGGGAGCAATTACCCGCTGCAGATCCTCAACTGAAGCATCCAGAAGATGTGGAAATATTTACAAAGTATCAAGATCGTTGGAAGTTTATGCATTTCATGATGGCTCTTCGTGCGGATTTTGAACCCACTCGGGCTTCTCTCTTACACCGCAATCCTCTTCCCACATTGGAAGCTGTTGTAACAGAACTTAGTTCTGAAGAGACTCGACGGTCCACTATGCACTTGCAATCTCCAGATATGGTTGTTGCTGCTACACCTCAGAGTGTTCCTAAATTTCCTCCTAGACGATCCACACCACAGTCTTCCTCCATGAAGATAATTTGCAACTATTGCAAGCAACCTGGTCACTCTATTGCTAATTGCTACAAGCTCCAAAACAAACGTCAGTCATGAGCTCCTTTCCAACAAACAGCCGTAGTTGTTTCATCTGGTTCCTCTGCACCTGCATCTTACACTGAGAACCCATCTCAATCCTCTACTGTCACTGCATCTGACGTTGAGGCATTAATCCATCAGGTTCTATCTCGTTCCTCTACTGCCTTGTCCATCACATCAGGTAAAAATTCATGGTTCATCGACTCTGCTTGTTGTAATCATATGACCCCTGCCTGACCCCACTTTATTTTCCCAAAAGTTTGCCCTTTCTCCCAATCCTGTTATTTATACTGCTGATGGTTCTAGGTTACCTGTTAGTCATAGTGGATCTATTTCTTCACCTAATTTGTATATTGATAACACATATCTTGTTCCTCAATTGTCATTAAATCTTCTTTCAGTTGACCAACTTTGTGAATTAGGTTTGGAGTTGACATTTTCTAACAGGGGTGTTGATGTGCAGGATCCACAGACGGGTCAACTAATTGGGACCGGCCGTAAGATTGGACGTCTTTTTGAGCTTTCATTCTTGCAAACTCCTACTCACTTAGCAGCTGCTGTCACAACACTCACTGCCTCTTCCAACTTATGGCATTCACGTTTGGGTCATGCCTCTTTACCACGTGTCCAACTTCTTGCATCTCAAGGTCATATAGAATCCATAGATGTAAAATCTTTTGATTGTGTTTCTTGTCATCTTGGAAAACAAACACATTTCTCTTTTAATAAAAGTGAGTCTTCATCTTCTGCACCATTTGATTTGGTTCATTTTGATATTTAGGGCCCTGCCCCTGTTCCCACTGAGGGGGGATCTCGCTATTTTGTTATTTTTCTTGATGATTATTCTCGTTATACTTGGATATATTTATTACAGCATCGCTCTAAACTCACTCAAGTTTATCAAAATTTCATCAAATGGTACAAACCTAATTTTCTCATACCATCAAAATTTTTCGTTCAGATAATGCTATGGAGTATAATGAGAAATCTTTTCAAAAATTTTTAAAACAAAATGGGACCCTCTCTCATCGTTCTTGTCCTTACACTTCTCAGCAAAATGGGTGTGCAGAACGTAAACATCGTCACATCTTAGACACTGTAAGAGCTCTTCTCATCTCTGCCTCACTTCCTGAACGCTTTTGGGGTGAGGCTGCTCTCACTGCTATTTACACGATTAATTGTGTGCCTTCCCCGACTATTCACAACCAAACTCCTTATGAGCGCTTGTATGGTAGCACACCTAACTTTTCTTTGCTTCACGTCTTTGGTTGTATCTGTTTTGTCACTCTTCCTCCATATGAGCGTACTAAACTTAAACCCCGCTCTCGCTTGTGTTGCTTCCTTGGTTATGGCATCACTCAAAAAGGTTATTGCTGCTATGACCCCATTGCCCGACGACTTAGGATCTTTCACCATATGGAGTTCTAGGAACATAAAATGTTCACCAGTTAAATGCCTTTTCCGCATTCCTCCTTCGTATATTCTCCGGTCTTCACTGACCCCTCTATTGTCTTATTTCCTGGATCATCTGCAGATAACTCAAGCTCATTGGACGAATCTTCTACGGCTGCTTCTAATTTGCCTGATTCGACTACGGATCCTCTTGCTACATCACACACTCCCGAGCCTTCTCATGAACTTCGTCGCTCCGATAGGGTAAGAGCACCACCTGCCCATCTCCACGATTATCATTGTTTTTCTGTTCTTGCTACTCTTCACGAACCTCACTCTGATAGTGAGGCTAGTGCTGACTCTCTTTGGCAAAAAGCTATGTCCGATGAACTAGATGTCCTTTCTAAAACCCATACATGGGACTTGGTGGATATGCCTCTTGGGAAGTTTGCAGTGGGATATAAGTGGGTTTATAAAATTAAAACTCGTGCAGATGGATCTGTGGAACGCTATAAGGCTCGTCTTGTTGCGAAAGGATTTGCTCAGGAGTATCGTATTGACTATGAGGAGACTTTTGCTCCTGTTGCTAGACTGACCTCTGTTAGATCCTTACTTGCAGTTACTGTTGTTCGTCATTGGCAGTTATTTCAGATGGATGTTAAAAATGCATTCCTCAATGGTGATCTTACAGAAGAAGTCTATATGCACCCTCCACCTGGCTATCACCATCCGCCACACAAAGTTTGTAGACTTCGTCGGGCATCTTATGGTCTCAAGCAGGCTCCTCGTGCTTGGTTTGCCAAGTTCAATTCTGTGGTTGCTCAACAAGGCTATGTTTCTAGTTCTTATGACTCAGCTCTCTTTCTTCGGACTACTGATAATGGTACTATCCTTATCCTTCTTTATGTAGATGATATGATTATTACTGGTGATGACATTTCAGGCATCCGTGCTCTTCAATCCTTCCTTAGCCAAAATTTTGAAATGAAGGACTTGGAGACACTCAACTACTTCCTTGGTCTTGAGGTTACCTCGAGTAATGATGGTTATTATCTCTCTCAAGCCAAATATGCATATGATCTACTTTCCCGAGCAGGTCTGACAGACAATAAAACAGCGAGCAGCCCCCTTGAGACCAATGTCAAACTTCTAGCCACGGATGGTGAGCCTTTATCAGATGCTACTCTCTACAGGCAGCTAGTAGGTAGTCTTATTTATCTAACTATTACACGGCCTGATATTGCCTATGCTGTTCATTTGGTGAGTCAATTTATGAGTGCACCTCGATCTACTCATTATGCTGCTGTTCTTCGTATTTTGCGCTATGTCAAGGGCACTATGTTTCATGGTATTCATTTCTCTTCTCATTCATCTCTTGAGCTCCGAGCCTACTTTGATGCTGATTGGGCTGGTGATCCTATTGATCGTCGCTCTACCACTGGATATTGTTTCCTACTTGGAACTTCTCTAATTTCAAGGCGCAATAAGAAACAATCTATTGTTGCTCGATCTAGTACTGAAGCTGAGTATCGTGCTCTTGCTGATACTACATCTGAACTTCTCTGGTTACGATGGCTTTTGTCCGACATGGATGTTTCTCAGTCCACTAGTTCTCCTATTTATTATGACAATCGGAGTGCCATACAGATTGCTCATAATGATGTTTTCCATGAGCGCACAAAACATATCGAGATTGATTGTCATTTCATCTGCCATCATCTTCAGCAAGGTATTTTACATCTTCATTCTGTCACCTCTGCAAATCAATTGCCTGACATCTTTACCAAATCTCATCCACCGAGACGACTCAATGATCTTATCTCCAAACTCAAGTTGGCTTCGCCTCCTAGAGTTTGAGGGGATGTTAGAATATTATATTTTCGTAATATTATATTCCCGTAATATTCTCAATATATTACGGAAATATTTGATATTATATTCATTATTGTAAATATGCTAATTTTATATTATTTTGTAATTATTGTATTTCCTTTCTTTTACGGCTTTATTCAACTATAAATAGGCCATTCCATTGTACAATTGAACACACATTAGAAATACAAATTTCTTCTCTACAATTATCTTTCAGTTGTCTTTTTTTACAGTAAAGAATGGATAGCAAACCAAAGTCGCCAATTTCTTGAGGTTTTTAAGTCACCAATTAGACAATAATTTTTTTCTTCTTGTTGTTCCACTTTATTTTACTCTGTCAGGCTTTTGATATATGTCTTATTTGATTTCATATGCAGGAACAAAGTAAGATTTTACATATGGATGCTTCTTCAGACATTGCCAACAATCCGATTTGTGCAAAGCTCTAACATTTACAGTATTGTTTCCTGTCTTTCACTTCAATGGCATTTCCAGTTTTGTTTTCTCTTTTGTGTTTTAAATATTTCTAGCGTATCCATTTGAAATTTAAATTCTACAGAAGCTAGAAATCATAAATTGAAAATCTAGAATTTAAATACAATCAAACCATTGTGCTTGGATAGGGTTACATCAACACCCCACGAAGGGGTTTAGCCGCTCATGATCTTCTAAGCTCCAAAGACAAATTTATGATTTCTAGCTTTAGGAAGCGGTGTGTCTTTTTTCTCAATGCTTAGAGGACTATTTATAGGGCTTAGGAGAGTCCTAGAAGCCCTAGTAATCCTATAAATTTCGGAGATTTAAGTCCAAGTCCAATTAGGATAAAGAAAACCTAAGTCCAAATCGGAATAGGATTCGCCCAAAATTGTGTTCTTATATTACGGGACGATTTTGGCATTGTGGCGCTCCTAATTAGGAAAATTCTATTTCACAATGATTTGTAGAAATTTTAGTTAGCTTTCCAGTGCCGCTTGAATCACCTCAATCGGATATTTGAGACGAAAGTTATGGCCAAAATACCGGGACGTATGCAGAATCCAAATTTGAATCCAATCCAATTTTGACTCCAATTTGAGAAATTCCGAATTAATCCCTTCCTTTATTTGATTAAACTTAACCATGATTGGTTAAATTTAACCATATCTTCTTGGTCTTCTCAAAGTGTGCTTTTAAGCTCAAAATCAGTGGAATTAATTGCATCTTTATTTATTACCTGAAAACAATAAAAACAAAACAAAATCAAACAAATAACAACGCTAAGCAATTAACATATGCAAATTAAGGGGCTTGAATGTGCAACATTCGACGCTTATCAGTATCCATTTGAAATTTAAATTCTACAGACGGTAGCATCATGTATTAGGTAAAAAGATTTATAATAGATAAGGGAAGTCAATCCCATCCCAAATTTTCACAAAAATTTAATACAAATTTTGCATTGCTGTGTTAGGATTTTCTCAATATCCAATGTTGTTTCTGTTGAACTATTGGGTTGCTTTTCATTATTATTGGTATTGAAGCCTAACTGGAAGTAGCTCCGTTCATGGAAGAAATTTACATTTTTATTATTTTCATTGGAAATTTTTGAGTGATTGCTGAATTTATTATTTGGTTTTTTGATTGGGAGCAGCAATTCATGAAAATGGGTTGTAGGAATCTTGTGGATATTTCTGCAATATGTTTGGATATGACAAACTCACTTATTCAAAGCGACTTGATTTGACTGGTTATACCCACTTATTTCTAAGAAGGCAGAGAAAAACAAGAGAGTTGAATTATTGATATGCATACCCATTAATGTTAAATTGTCAATGCTATTCCTTCTTCCTTATTTTACATGCAGAAACAACTGATTGAAGAATTTCTGATTTCTGATTTTGGAGAATTTCTGATTTATACGATTTCATATACAGAAACAATTGAAGCACTGACATACATGGATTTAAGATTTGGAGCCAATTTCAAAGTTGTTCACTCTGCAACTATGCATTAAGTTGACAAGTCAGGAATTTGAGATGGAAAAAATACGCAAAATCTATATGATCCATGGAATATCATATGAAGGATTGGTCTTTTAATGATCTTCTCAAGTATCACAAGGTGCTAAAAGTTGAAGCAGTAGATGCGAGACTTTTGTGAAAAGGGTGCTCCATGTCTCTTGCTGAAAAAGACTCAATTCATCTTCATCTTGCTTTCAAGTGATGGCTTGTGACTTTTATTTCTCTTTGCCCTTGATCACATGTTCCACTTCCTCTTGCCTTGGAATTGTGTATTTTTGCTCGATGGAAAAAGTCTCATTTCAAAATAGAGTCCAAGAAGGGAGCTCTAAAATGGAGCTTTTCTTTTTTGCCCTTTTGAATGAAACCCTGGGAAAGAGGTAGAGCTTGAAAGTGGAACCCCCTTAAGAGTTGTTTGGGTATTTATCCGAATTTCTATACGCTTTTTAAAATGTGTTTGATAGGTTTGTTTGGATTAGAACCACGATCTTGATATTTAAATTTAGACATGCACAATTAGTGATTGAATACTTGGATTTGTTATCGATTTGGTTAGTGAGAAAAGTCAGAAGGGGGAAAATAAAATATTTTATAATAAAAAAGTCTTGAAAATATTTTACAATGAATGCTTACTTGACTTAAATTTTTGCAAGTGAAAACTACATTGAACATAATTGGTAATTGAAAACCTTATTGTGCTTTTCTTTCTCACTGTTCATAAAAATGTCAAGCAGCAACAGGAACGGTTACATACATCAAAGCTTGAATGTATGTTAACGGTTACATTATTACTACAAGAAAAATGGTCTTGAGTGACCATATTATCAGCAACAGCACAAAAGTCATCTCTGATAATCACTTATTAGCAACAATTTGCTTATGGCACACAAGGATTTAATATCAGTGGCGAAAAAGTACTTGTGACAAATTACAAAATTTGAAATATTCTCATCCACAATTGTCGACGACAAGGTTTTTACACCGAGTTTGGTGTAGAAATTCTATTATTGCAGAATATTATGATTATGTGAAATTAATGTAGAATATTTGGGTATCTTATCATTATGGGGTGATTTTAGATTTATTCTTATACTCTGAATGGTACCTTATGTCCCTTGATGAGATAATATGTTATATGTATTGGAAATCCATTTATATTTTTATGCCTTCCTCTGTTGTTTGATGAACAAGAAAAAAGGGAACGGCTTTGTGGTTTTGATTGGAGTATGTGATAGTTACATAGTTTTGATAAAAACTTACAAAAATTGCACGTTGTCACAGGGAGTTCCTAACAAAGATGGGCAGTGAAGTGGAGCTTAGAAGATGAGCTGGAAAGGAAGAGCAGTTGAAGTTTGTTATGTAGTTAATATAGTAATTCTGTTAGGAGATTGTGCACGTGTGGATATGGTAGTTAGTTGGAACCAAAACTGTAAACAGAATTGTAAACATAATTGCCTCAACTGATTATGCCTTATAAAGGCTGGTGGAGTGCAAAAGAGAAGGGTAACTTTTCTTTGGCATTTTTGGCTGAAACTGTAGGAGATTAGCCATCTCGAATTGGCCCATTCCATTCAATAAAGAGTTGATTCTTTTCTTTCCATTTCCATTCTTTGTTCTAGAGAAGTATTTTGTTACAAGTGGTATCAAGAGCCATTTGTTTTCTTTTCATGAAAACTAGATCTATGGGGCAAGATTCTGATTTGGTGCAGTTCAGGAAGGACTTTAAGTAGTTGCAGGATGATTTTTTAGAGAGGAGTGCAAGACAAGATCGTTTTGAGAAAAAGCAGGATGACCAGTTTGCTTTCTTGAGTGAACAGTTGGCACAAGTGATGCGAGGCATTCAGGAATCGCAGAGGGCACCAGAGCAAAGAGATAAAAGTTCCTCTTTTGACACTATGGAGGCCAATTTTGGTTCAACCTCAAAAGGAAGGATTCATGCAACACATGGTGCAGGGTTTCAGGCAGGAGATGGATTTCACACTAAGTCCATTCGGTTGGAATTTCCTAAATTTGATGGGGAGGATCCATTGAATTGGTGTTACAAGGCTGAGCAGTTCTTTGATCACTACTCTACACCAGATTGTCAAAGGTTGAAGATTTCTTCTTTTCATATGGAAGGTACAACCTTAATTCGGTTTCAAGAATTGCATAAATCAAATTCTTTTGCTACTTGGGATGATTTTGCTAGAGCATTACAGACTAGATTTGGTATGGGGTCTTATGATGACCCTATGGAAACATTGTCAAAGTTGAAACAAGAAGGATCTTTGCAGGAATATAAGAAGCAATTTGAAGTATTAGCTAATAGAGTAGCTGATTTACCTGAAGCACATAAATTGAGTTGCTTTATGGGGGGGTTAAAAGATGAGATTAGATTGGCAGTAAAGATGTTTAAACCTAAGGCTCTAGTTGATGCTTATTCTTTAGCAAAAATCCAGGAGGATTATGTGTGCAATTTCAGAAAAAGCACTAAACCACAGTGGAGTCAACTCCCTTATAATAATGCTGCAAGAAGTTTTGGGGGAGAAAGTAAGAGTACTGGGTTTGTGGGAGGAAAAACTACTCTTTTTGGTCAACAGAAGAGTCTTGAGAATGCTGCGAATGGTAATAACCAGAACAAAGCTACTCTTCCTGTTTCTGGTAAAGCAATGTTACCAGTTCAAAAAATTTCTAATGCTGAGATGATGGATAGAAGGAAGAAAGGATTATGTTATAACTGTGATGCTAAGTGGAGCCGTGGCCATGTTTGTGCTTCACCAAGATTGTTCTTGATTGAGGAGATCGAAGAGAAGGTGAACAATTTGAAAGAGGTTGAAGAAGAACCAGATCCAGGTGATTTTTTTTTAGAAGAATTTCCTGAAATCTCTTTGCATGCCATTATTGGAAATCCTACTCCTAAGACTATGAGGATTGTAGGTATGATAAACAATCACAAGATAATGATTGATTCTAGAAGTACACATAACTTCTTAGATCAGGAAAGGATTAAGGGAGTGGGAATTCAGCTTGTGAATAATGAATCTATCAAAGTTAAAGTAGCTAATGGTGATGAGCTTGTAAGTCCTGGTAAATGCAATAACACAAAGGTGAGGTTGGAAGGTTATACTTTTGTTGTTGACCTTTATATTTTACCTTTGGCTGGTTGTGATATGGTACTTGGCATTCAATGGTTGAGGACTTTAGGGCCTATATTGTGGGATTTTCTTAATCTCACTATGCAGTTTGTGTATGAGGAAAGAACTTGTTTGCTGGAAGGGCTGGTTGCTAATCTGAATCTGTGTGTAGAAGATGATGAATCTTTTAAACTAAGTAGAGGTGAGAACAAGGGTGTCTTGTTGCAGCTTCTTGGTGATGATAGTACCCAGATGCAAGGAGATGAAGATGGGAAGAAGCAAAACAAAGAAGTTGGTCCTATGGCTGAGTTATTGGAAGAATTTGCAGATGTTTTTGATGATCCTAAGGAGTTGCCTCCTAAAAGATCTCATGATCATGCAATACATTTGAAGGAGGGTGCACAGCCTGTTTCAGTGAGGCCATACAGGTACCCTTTTTACCAAAAGGAGGAGATAGAAAAGATTGTGAAGGAGTTGCTGCAGTCTGGAGTAATTAGATGCAGTCAGAGCCCATTCTCTTCTCCAGTTTTACTTGTAAGGAAGGCAGATGGCAGCTGGAGGATGTGTATGGATTATAGAGCCTTGAATCAAGTAACTATCAAGGACAAGTTTCCTATACCAGTTGTGGATGAGCTGTTAGATGAGTTGTGGGGAGCTCAATGGTTTTCTAAGCTTGATTTAAGATTTGGTTATCATCAGATTAAGGTGGTAGAGAGGGATATTCATAAGACTGCCTTTCGCACTCATGAGGGCCATTATGAGTTTTTAGTGATGCCATTCGGCCTTACTAATGCTCCATCTACCTTTCAAAGCCTTATGAATCAGGTTTTTAAACCTTTTCTTAGAAAGTTCATCTTAGTTTTTTTTTATGATATTCTGGTTTTCAGCAAAGACTTGGATAATCATAAGCAGCATTTAAGGATCACTTTGGATTTATTGAGGAAGAATCAGTTATATGCTAAAATGTCTAAGTGTAAATTTGGTTGCCAGGAGGTGGAGTATCTTGGACATGTGATTTCTGCTTCAGGTGTTAAGGCTGATCATGAAAAGATTCAAGCTATGGTTGAGTGGCCTTTTCCTAAAACTCTTAAGTCTTTGAGAGGGTTTTTGGGACTCACGGGTTACTATAGAAAATTTATTCAAGGGTATGGATCTATTGCAGCCCCATTGACAGCTATGTTAAAGAAAAATGCTTTTTCTTGGGATGAAGCAGCTGTGGGTGCATTTAACAGTCTCAAGGCTGCCATGACAGCAGCTCCAGTCCTAGCTCTTCCTAACTTTTCCCAGCCATTTGTGATTGAGTGCGATGCTAATGGTATTGGAATTGGAGCAGTGTTAATGCAAGCTGGTAGGCCAATAGCATTCTTGAGTAAAGCCCTCAAAGGGAAAGCTATTCATATGTCCACTTATGAGAAGGAGTTGTTTGCCCTAGTAACAACTATTCAAAAATGGAGACCTTATTTGGTTGGGAGGCCATTTATTGTCAAAACAGACCATCAAAGTCTGAAATTCCTATTAGAGCAGAAGGTGGGTACCCCATTTCAACAGAAATGGCTCACTAAGTTGATTGGCTATGACTTTATAGTGGAGTACAAAAAGGGAGTGGATAATAGAGTAGCGGATGCTCTATCAAGAAGGGAGGATTGGGAACCTGAGTTGACCTTGTCTCTTCTATCCATACCTGCTGTCAGTTGGGTTAAGGATTTAAGAGCTAAGTATCAAACTGATTTGCAGTTGAAAGCTTTATTGGAGCAATGGGATAAAGGTGAGCTGGATTCAGAAAACTTTTCTCTTAGAGATAATCTGCTGTTCTATAAAAAGAGGATCTATATTGGGAGTTCTCCAACCATAAGAGCACAAGTGTTACACTTTGTTCATGGTGATCCGATGGCAGGTCATTCAGGGTTTGATAAAACTTTACAAAGGGCCAAAAGGGATTTTTATTGGAAAGGGATGACTAAAGACCTGAAGAAGTTTATCAGGGAATGTGAGGTTTGCCAACAATCTAAGTATGAGAATATGTCTCCTGCTGGACTGTTACAACCTCTTCCTATTCCTAGCAGAATTTGGGCTGATGTATCTATGGATTTTGTTGAAGGGTTACCTATTTCTCAAGGGCAATCAGTGATAATGGTGGTGGTGGACCGATTGTCTAAGTATAGCCATCTTATTGCTCTTTCACATCCCTATACAGCAATTAAAATAGCTCAAGTGTTTGTTCAGAATATCATAAGATTACATGGAATGCCTACTTCCATAGTTTCAGATAGAGACCCTGTTTTCACTAGTGCTTTCTGGAGAGAGTTGTTTAAACTTCAAGGCACTACCTTGCAATTTAGTACTAGTTATCACCCTCAAATTGATGGGCAAACTGAGATTGTGAATAAGTGTATTGAGACATATTTGAGGTGTTTTGTGCAGAATCGACCTAAACAGTGGCTGTCTTGGCTGCCATGGGCAGAGTATTGGTATAATACTACATGGCATGCTTCTACCAAAATGACACCCTTTGAAGCTGTTTATGGTTTACCTCCTCCACGATTGCTCACTTATATTCCAGGGACAACAAGATTAGAAGCTGTTGATGAAGTTCTTCGTTCCAGGGAGCAGATTTTGTCTTTGTTAAAGGACAATTTGCTGCAAGCTCAGTAGAGGATGAAAAGGTATGCGGATTTAAGGAGATCTGAGAGAGTTTTTGAGGTGGGGCAGATGGTGTATCTAAGACTACAGCCTTATAGACAACAGTCAGTGAGTATTAAAAGGTCTTTGAAGTTATCTCCTCGGTTTTATGGACCCTTCAAAATTATCCGCAAAGTGGGGAAGGTGGCTTATGAGTTGGATTTACCATTGACAGCTCGCATACATCCAGTTTTTCATGTCTCTCAGTTGAAACTAAAGCTTGGTAGCAGGAATTCTGTTCTTCCTCAATTACCTCCTGTTGATATGCAGGGGGTTATCTTATCTGATCCTTTGAAAATTTTGGCTCAAAGAAGTAAAAGAAAGGATAATAGAGCAATCACTGAGGTTTTGGTTCAATTGGTGGGTCAAACTGAAGATGATGCTTCTTGGGAGGAATTGTTTCACATGCAACAGTCGTATCCGCACCTTGTGGGCAGGGTGCTTTAAAGGGAGAGGCTATGTCACAGGGAGTTCCTAACAAAGATGGGCAGTGAAGTGGAGCTTAGAAGATGAGCTGGAAAGGAAGAGCAGTTGAAGTTTGTTATCTAGTTAATATAGTAATTCTGTTAGGAGATTGTGCACGTGTGGATATGGTAGTTAGTTGGAACCAAAACTGTAAACAGAATTCTAAACAGAATTGCCTCAACTAATTATGCCTTATAAAGCCTGGTGGAGTGCAAAAGAGGAGGGTAACTTTTCTTTGGCATTTTTGGCAGAAACTGTAGGAGATTAGCCATCTCGAATTGGCCCATTCCATTCAATAAAGAGTTGATTCTTTTCCTTCCATTTCCATTCTTTGTTCTAGAGAAGTATTTTGTTACACACGTCTGTCATCTTGAGGCTTGAGTAGCAACCGTTTGATCATTTTTTACCATCTTCTTCAGAGGATGTTTCAAGTTTGGCTCCATTGATTAGTCCTCTGTTTATTGATCAAATGTTCTCCTTTTTTTCCGTGTAGTTGGAAAACCTTCGGCCAAACCAATATTTGAAACGGTTTGAAATAAATGGGTATGCAGGTGTGAGGTTATCAAGTTGGGTGTCCTCCCTCTCGAAATTGGTTCCTATTACCATAAGCAATTGTAAATGGTGCCAACACATCCCACCATTGGACCGATTCCCTCTCAAGACACTTTGTCTACAAAACTTGATTGCGCTGGAGTACATAATCGATGATGGTAGTGACGTGTCCTCTCTTCCCCTCACAAATCTCACTCATGAGAATTTGCCTAAGTTGAAGGGATGGTGGAAGAGTAGGGAAACAGTAACAGCAGAGCATGGACGACATCATGGTCTTCCATTATCCCCATCATTTCCTTTCCCTTCTTATTTACATATTAGTGAATGCCCTATATTAATGTCTTTACTACCACCAGGGAGCCAAACAACACCCTCCACTTCCCATGTCTTTTCCGATCTCTCCAAATTGAAGGTTCTTCGTCTATTGGATTTCGATGAACCTGAATATCTTCCAGAGGAGTGGCTGCAAAACCTCACTTCTCTTGAAGATCTGACTATTTGGCGCTGCTGTAAACTGCGAGTAAAACTGTCTCCACTCTTTCAACATCTCACTGCGCTTCAATATCTGTGGATTTATGACATCATGGAACTTATCAGCAATGAGGATGACGAGGGTGCACAGTGCCTTGGACCCACAGCACTTCATGTACTATATATATATCAGGAGTTAGAATCTTGGTGTCTCTCCCAATGGAGCTTAGACATGTTACCACTTTGCAATCTCTTTCCATTACTGGCTGCCCTTTTTTGGTGTCTTTACCGGAGTAGATAGGTGACCTCAATTCACTTAAGAGACTTCGGATCAGCAATTGTCCCAATTTAATATCACTGCCTGAAGGTATTCGCCGCCTCACCTCTTTAAGTGTTTTGAGAATTGTGGAGTGTGTCCTCACTTGGAGAAAAGATGTGAACGAGGAACAGGAGAGATTGGCCAAAGATTGCTCACGTCCCAGACTTTTCAAATAATATGTTTTGGGTAACCTATTGGACAGTAATTTTCTTCTTCTTGTTCATCTTCGTTTTACTCTGTTATGGTTTTGATATATATTATTTGATTTCATTTTCATTTGTGGAACCAACTGTAGCATGGAACAAAAAAAGGATTTAAGAATACACACATTTCAGACCTTGCCGACAATCAGATTTGAACAAAGGTCTCAAATTTTCTGTATTGTTTCCTATCTTTCACTTCAATGCCATTCTTACGTGCCTAATATCTCGTTTCTTTTTTGTTTTTTAAATGTTTCTTGCATTTCCATTTGAAATTTATATTTTACAAATGGTAGCATCACATATTGGGTAAAAGAATTATGATAGACCAGGAAAGTCTTTTCCATCCCAAGATTTCACAAAAACACAATAAAAAATTGCGTGACTCTGGGTTTTCTCATAATCAAACACAAATTTAGACAGATTATTTTTATTATTATTGTTACTGGAATCTAACTGCAACTCACTCTGTTCATGGATTGATTTTACCATTTTATTGTTTTCATTGGAAATTTTTGAGTTTTTGTTGAGTTTATTATTTGGTTTTTTGATGGTCAGCAGAGACAAGCATTAAAAAAGCATCAATGCATGAAATGGGTGTGAGATTCTTTGGGGGGATTTATGCAATTTGCTCAGATATGTCAGCCTCAGTTGTAGACAATATACAGAGGACTTCCATGCTGAGGAAGATCGGGTGAGTAAATGTTGCAAGAATGAGAATGAGATGAGCATGTAGAAAGGGGAGAGGATCCTCTCCATTTCAAATGAAATGGAGGGGATCCATTTAGTTATTTTTAGGGGAGCAATTTTGTCATTTTACATTTCATTTGATGCCCCCTAAACGTAACTAAATGGATCCCCCATTTAAAATGAAATGGAGAGGATCCAGGTCCGTGGAAATGGGACATTCAGTTAATCATATTTTGCATTTTTAATTAGTATTCTGCCAACAATTTGTTGAACACTTTTTATCAGCATTTAGAACTTGAAAGACATTATCAAGAGTCCTAGCTGTCCTTAAAAGCCATCTAACTAGTATTTTGCATTTGCAGGTTCTTCCACTTGCTTGGTTGTCTTCAAGTGAAATTGGCTGTTGTGCTCCAAGGGTACTGAATGGAATCGAAGATCATGTTTGCCAACCACTCTGCTTATTTGTCTTTTGTTAGTGCTGCTTTTGTATATATTCTTTGCAATTTATATTCATGGTTCTGTTATATCTAAACAGACTTTTATAAAATTTAGTATGTTGAAGATTCAAATTGTTATTATTAATTTTTTGTGTTACAAATTTAAAATATTAGACAGTGATGCCTATGAAAGTCTGGATCATAATGATCTCACTTTCAAGGTTGGATGGAATGATATACCTGAATGTTGAAGCAACAACTGGTGAAATTTCAAATTATGGTTCAATGAAACAAGTATTTGGGAGTAGGAATTACGAAAGAAATTGCAAACTCTGCTGATTGCTGTGGCAAGTTTTTTACATGCAGATTCTGCCCTGATAAAGTCAGTGAAATTAATGGATATGTAAGTTTGCCCTTATATTGTTTGCTTGATTAACAATGGACTTCCATAGATAATGTTTTTAGTATCAATATTTATTTGCTGGAAAGCTACGGCTGAAATATCGTGTATGCAGTGCTTGAAAATAAAGCCTGTTGGACCAGTTTGCTCAATTCCTTCCTGTGGTGGACTATCGATAGCAGAGTACTATTGCAGTATTTTCAAATTTTAAATGATAAAAGGTACATACTTTTTTTTTGTTTAATTAATTTTTCCTTCCTAATCATTTATTGATGACATTATTTTTTACGTTTTCAGAGTTTAATAGAGTACAAATTATCAGATCTATAATTTGTTGGAGCCAACTGAAAGGTTTGAGTCCAAAATCATCTTTTACTTCTTTTTTTGTAAGTTGTGCAGCTGTCTACTGTGAGTCCATTTTGTGGTAGGTGACCTGGACTTTACGCATGTGATCCATTTCTCTGCTCTCCTTTGCCTGTTGCCTTGTTACTGACTTATTTGAAATAGGAACAACAACAAGAAGAAGATGGCAGAAAGATGGGCCTCCCTTTTGGTATTCCAGAATGTTAAATGCAAGTATGTTTACTTTAATCTCTTTCCTTCTTGCAACGATTGGTATATGCACAGTTATATTTTACGATTGGTATATTGCTTTCTCCTGTATTGTGTTTTTAATGAAGATTTTAACTTCAGAAAATGAAGATGCAAGGTTATCATTCATACCATAGTAAGAGAAGGAGGATTCAACTTTCCAGCTTGGGTAGTTGTCTTCTCTCATTCATTATTCTCTATATCCTAATTCTAACATCAACTTTGGCATAATTTCAAGGTTTAAGAATTGGGTTCTATCCTGGAGCCTGGAACGCCGGCCAAAACAGACAAGGCTGCCATTTTGTGTGATGCTATGTGAGTGGTGACCCAGTTACAAAGTGAAGCCCAGAAGCTAAATGAATCAAATGAGGATTTGAAAATGAAGATTAAAGAATTGAAAGTGGGATTTGAAGTATCTCCAAATTTCTCAGGTTTTTAAGTCACCAATTAGACAATCATTTTCTTCTTCTTGTTGTTAATCTTTCATTTTACTTTATCAAGCTTTTTATATATATTATATTTGATTTCATATGCAGGAACAATATTAGATTTGAAGTATATATACTTCTTCAGACCTTTCTGACAATCAGATTTGTGCGAAGCTCTAACATTTCCAGTATTGTTTCCAATCTTTCACTTCATTGGAATTTCCAGTATTGTTTTCTTTTTAAATTTTTCTTGAGTTTCCATTTGAAATATAAATTCTGCAAATGGTAGCATTACGTATTTGGTAAAAGATTTATAATAGATCAGGGAAGTCAATCCCATCCCAAATTTTTACAAAACTTCAATATAAATTTTGCACTACTCTGTTACGATTTTCTCAATATTAAATGTAGATCATATTACACACTTTGGGAACGCTCTTTTCATTATTATTGCTGTTGAAGCCAAACTGCAAGTAGTTCCATCAATGGATGGAATTTAAACTTTTATTATTTTCAATAGAAATTTTTGAGTTATTGTTGAATTTATTATTTGGTTTTTTGATTGAAAGCCGCAATTCATGAAATTGGTTATGGGAATCAGGTGGAGATTTCTACAATCTGTTTGGATATGACAATCTCACTTCTTCCAAGTGACTAATTTTGACTGGTTATACCCACTTATTTCTAAGAAGGAAGAGACAAACAAAAGACTTGGTATAACTTTCTCTCTTTTTTCTGATAGTGGAATTTATTTCAAAATATGCTGCATCTTTGACTTCTTTAGGCATAGAATATAGAAGCACCTATACCAGTGTTAAAATGCCAATGATATTTTGGAGAATTTCTGATTTTCACTCTTAAGGGTTTTGATATTTTGGAGAAGTTCTGATTTTCAATCATATGCTGAAACAGTTAAAGCACTGACATACATGGATTTAAGATTTGAAACACTCTGCAATAAGTTGACAAGTCGGGAAATAGATCTTATATTGTCCTGTGTTCCTCTTCATCTTGCTTTTTAAGAATTGAAAGTAAATATTGATTTCACATTAATATGCATGTTTAATAGTTCAATTATACCACAACTGGATTCTTTGAGGGCACTAAATGCAACATGTGTTTATGGGTGGAAAAGAATTTAAGTTTCATATTAAAAAGATTAGACAAGTATGAATGGTTAATGTAACACAATTAAACCCAATTACAATTTTTTTTTAATTTTTTTTTTAATTACAACCTGAAAGGAATTCCAATTGCATAATGGTGTGCTCATTTGCACAGCAGGCTTTCCATTGAAAGATTTTTCTTGCATGCAAACTAATTAGCAGTCTTATTCAATTATTCTACGGTATTCCTTTCTCATAAAACTGTTATATCTGAACAAGTCCAATTGCATAATGGTCTCATGATTTTTTTTCTAGTTGAACCACCCCTTATAGCAGGTATGTGGTGGCCGAACCACCCCCTACAGCAGGTATGGGAGTGGTAGGGGGTGGTTCGGCCACCCCCAAAAGCCTGAAAGCCATCCCAAATCCATTCCTTTTTTTTTTTCTTGGCCCCGCCTTTTGGGGGTGGCCGGACCACCCCCTTGGCCATGGGGTTGTTGGTCCACCCCCATACCGGCCATGGGTCACCCCGATTTTTTTTTTAGTTTTTTTTTTATTATTTTTTTAAAATATTTTGCTTTTTCTTTTCTTTTGTTTTTTTTTTAAATTATAATTTTAATGCCAAAACGACGTTGTTTTGGGCTGGGTGGGTGTTGTAGTTTTAGAGCTCAAAACGGTGTAGTTTTTGGGTCAGAGTATAATGGGCATAAAAATACAAACTGTTTGAGTTTAACGTTTAAAACTAACGGAGGGGGGCAAAGTGACTTAGTGAGAGTTTTTGAAAGTTCAGGTGGACAAAGTGAAAAAGTTTGAAGTTCGAGGGGAGTAAGTCAAAAAAGCTAGTAGTTCAGGGGCAAAAGTGAAGTTTCCCTAAAGTTAAAAGTTTTAACAACAAAAATATGAGACAAACCCAAATGGTGGAAAAGCTATGTTGTGATCCCACTTTTTCTTTTTGGGCTAAACCAGTCCTTGAATTATTGAAGTTTTAAGAAATGAACGCATCTTCCTTCAATGCTCCAAGACCTCTCAATTGATCACTACTTCACCTACAAATGGCCAGGCAGTTCTCTCCAACATTGCTCCGACTATGATCAAGAGTTTGGGCCCTCTTACTTACTCTAGATTGAACTAAGATTGTTTTGACGAAAAGTGAATTCACGAAGAGACTAAATAATAAATAGGAAAGAAAAATATTATAATTGTTCCAAATAAACAAATAGACAAATAAGCAGGTGAAAACAACATTGAACATTGGTAATTGGAAACCTTACATGTGCTTTTCTTTCAAGTGAACGCTCAGTACTTGAAATGTTTTTATTGTTTGGTCCTTGGAGTTTGGTTTAAGTATAATGAAGATATGGCAAATGACAGGTCTTCTCAGGGATTTTAATAATATTGCGTCCGTTTGCTACCTCAAGTTCAACTAGTTTTCTTGTATTTTTGGTCGATTATTTCTTAGGAAATGGTTATTACCATATTATTAGTTATTGCGGATGGATTCAAGTATCCAAACTTATGACTGTTTCCATGTATGCATGTATTTTTGAGAAATGCTATACATATTTTTAAGTATTTACTTTTTTGTATTCAACTTTTGTCTAATTTTTTTTATTATTATTACAAAAATCGGTAATCAAAAGTCAGCACCAATCAAATTATGAAATGTATTATCTATAATAACAAAAATTATAAGTATTAAAAAAAATAAAATTGTGAGTGGGGTCAAGCCACTCCTTTGGCCAAATGGAGGCGGGGGTGGTTCGGCCACCACCAGGCTGAAAAGTGTTTGAATCTATATCCAAACATTGATTTTGGAGTGGTTTCGGCCATCCGTTTCAAATTGTCAAAAGCGCTAAAATATTAATGGAGTTTCATAATGCAAGAAAGAGCTCGAAGAAAAAAAATAGAGAAGCCGAGATGAAAAAAAAAAAAAAAAAAAAAAAAAAACCTAGATGGTGTGGTTAAAGCAAATTCATTTCACACAGTTCATAAACCAAATTTTAGTAAATACTTATTCCCTCATTTCAGAAACATTGAAACTTTTATATCTACATGTTGCAATGATGAGATATATCTAGCTTCTTTTTCTAAGGTAATCTTTAGTAGAAAAGCAGAACTGGATCAAGCTTGTTTGTCAAGTAAACCTTTTAAAATGAATTCTTGACAGGTACTAATTGGAAACTCTTACTAACAAATGTCTCTGCTCCTTTTTGCTCCTTTGAGGTTGATCTATGGGGAATCTTGTCAATGGTTCCTCTCCTTTTGAGCAAAGGAGTACTGCTCTCTCTTTTGCAGCAATTAGCCTGTGATATCAGTAACGACCACCTCAAAAACTTGCTTAAATGACAAACGTGACCAATGTCATAATGGCATAACCCAACAGACTCGATTATTGCAGTGCATATGGGTGGCTCGTCTTTGATCAAGTCTATAACATACGGAGCCATCAACGTAGCTTGTCTACAATTATTGGTGCTGAGCTCTCAATGTGATCGATTCTATGTTCATGACCTGTAAATGACTCTATCTTCTCTAAATCGTGCAAATTACACTAGGCCACGTTGTTGATGTATTGTGGAGCTTGTACAAATCTCACAAGGAAGGGGTCCCAACTGTGTAGAGTCAAAATTATATTTAGGATCTATGAAAAAGGTTAGGTTCTTCAAGTTCATATATATCTTAGTTCCCCTTTGTTTCCTTGTCCAAAGTTTTCTACCAAAATTAATGAGATTTTGCATTTTGTATTCCATTTATTTTTAATGTAAGTTTTTTAATGGAAACCTTTATGTTTGTAACTATATATATGGTGTGGGTGTAGCGACGAAACTAGGATGTTCATTTAAAGGGGATCGAAACATGCTTTATATATATAGATTATTATTGTAATAATGAGATAATTAAAGAGATAATATATATATATATTAATTGTGATATCAAAGCAGATGAACCAAAAGCTTAGGCTTTTGTTATCATATTGGCTTATAGAGCAGAAACAGAACATGCTTGATTACAAAGGCTTTGCAATTTATCATATTGAACCAACATTGTGGCATTAATTGGCCTTGAATTAGAAACTTGGTCACACACTCTGGTGATATTTTTATTTGAATAAGCACTTATCTACTATATTAAATATTTAATTAAAATTAAAAAATTTGAGCTTCAAAAGCTTAGGGACACGGTTTCCACTATCCAAGCTTAGGAGCAGCAGGCCAAGAATCATGCTATCAAAGATTGGCTTGGAAAGCTGAAGGATGCCATGTACGACGCCGACGACTTGCTGGATGACTTCTCCACTCAACTTCTACAGTGACAAGTGATGATACGGGATAAGAAGATGGCAAAAGAGGTAAATTCATATATAAATTTGCATATATATATGATGATGTTGTCTGTGACTAAAGCATCCCCAGATCTCTATACAAATATTTATCACAAAAGAAGCCACAACAAATATTTATCATTTTACTTACAATATATATATATATATATCATTTTAGGTAAGCTGCGTTTGTTTTGGCGTAAAATAATTTTTAGAAAATATTTTTAGTATGATAAAAAAACTTATTTAATTTCCGCAAAATAATTTTTCTTTTTAAAACTGTCAACTATTATTTGAGTTTGAGCTTCTCATTCTGAAATTAGCTAAAATAAATGATAATCAAATAGAAAAATAAAGACAAGATGGAATAAAAATAAATAAACAAGATTTTAAATAGTTCGGTTTATGACCTACGTCTACATGATAAAGCCACATAGGGTACATTTTGCTCTTATTTCACTTGATTGATTTTTTACAAAGATCAATCAATATCCCTACTTACACGAAAAATAGGATAGGTGAATACACTACAAATAAGGTAATCAAATCACAAAGAGTTGATACGCAATTGTAATGATTTGATTGTAACCACAAGACCCGATTGAGCCATTGCCAAGACTTCGCTGGAATATCACCAAGACCCGATTAGGACTAGGCTAAGACCCTGACATTGTCAAAAAAAAAAAAAAATTGGTAGAACAAAAAGCAATTAAAGTAGAATCAAATTTGCAAGAAATTGTGAAAGAAAAATTTAATTATACACACTCCTTTTTATTCATTCCCATCTTTTAAGAATTATCAATAAAAAGAAGCAAATTTTAAAAAAATTGGTTGTTGTTTTCTACCCCCACAATTATTTCACCTACTCATGAATTATGTTAACCGATTTCAAAAAATAATGAATTAGAGAAAATTGAGGAGAGTAAGCAAATAGAGGAATTAAGTAATTACAGGGAAACTAGTAAGCCATTGGAAAAAATAAAAAATAAAAGAGTAAAGTTCACGTACCCCCTTAAACTACCACTCAATTGACAATATCTTCTCCAATTTTGATAATGTGCCTCCAAACTACTAAAACATTATCAATGTCATCCCAAAGCTAGCAAAAAGATAAAAATGTGCTTATAAATTTCTCAATAAGACAAAAATACCCCTATAAATTCAAGAAAAAAAATAAAAAATGAATTTTTAATTTTTTTAAAAATAAAAAATTTTAATTAAAAAAAAACAAATTTTTTTAAACAAAAATTTTTATTTTTTTTAAAACAGAAATTTTTTATTTAAAAAAAAAAAGTTTTTTTTAGAAGTTTTAGTATTTTTTGTTTTTATTTTACTAATTAAGGATTGTTTCATCATTGTCATTGAGGGGAATATTAACAATATTTTGATAATTTTGAAAAATATTGTCTTTGATGAGACTTGGTTTTCTTTTTATTTCCACTCAACTCTTCTGGCCCACTCCCGCATTTTTTTCAACATTTCCCATTCAACTAATAGTGATGTCCCACCTACTCACGCGGGTTCCGTTTTCCAACTAAATATCTCTACATTATCTTTAACACGGCACTCCTTGAACCATTCACACCAATTTCAGTGGCGTGGCTTAAACGTCAAGCAAAGTAGAAATGGGATTTACTTGGAAGACCCAACTGGAATTTCTGAAAATGCATGTCTGATTGAATTCAGTCTTCAAATAATACGAAATTCTACTTCACAAAGAACGAACCAATTTTAGAAAGTGTTGACTTTTTTTTGTTAGAAGATTTATAAGATACCCAGTTCACAGTCCATATTAAACACCTTTGGATCCGACACGGCCACACGGCTTTAACCGTGTTGATCTCACGTACAGCTTCTTATTTTCCAAGAAAGTGAGAAATTATAATAATAAAATGCACTCAATTGAAAGAACAATAATTTCTTTCTTGCCAAGAAAACCAAAAAAAAAAAAAAGGAAGAATTACATTTGACACGCATAGCATAGGTGTCGGTGAATAAATTTTGCAAAAACTTTAATTTGGATAATGAAAAAACATAAAGATACCTAAGTTCACCGTCCTTATAAATAGAAACCCATCGATAATCGTTGAAATACTTATACGTCAATACCAATACGGCCTGGCTGATTTGATGAGCAATGACCTACCCAATGCCTACTACTATTAATGGGGATCTTTTAAATATTAGGTGGCGTAAACAAATTAAAATATATATATATTGCGAAAAATGGCCCAACGCAAAACCCAACAAACAAACCCCACCTTCATTTATCAACCTAATATAGCATAGATTGGAATTTCTTAACTATTGTGCTTAAATTTCAAGACATTCGGACAAAATTTTGGAGAATTCTCGTTTCATGTAAGAATTGATGAGTTTAGAGTAGGGGTGACAATTCATATTTGCACGTCAGGTTTAAATCGTGACGAAGTATGTATATAAGACTATGTAAGTTAATTTTAACCCGATCCATTTAATTAAACGGATTAGATTAATTCCTCAATCCTAACATTAACTTCTTAATTTTGTATTATATTTGTGTTGAATTCATGAGTCATGTCAATTAGAGTGTCACTTGGACATTTGATCCTTTAAAACACTTAATCATGACGTCCCTTAGACGAGAGATCCCTATTATTCTTAACATAGGAAGGTAATTAATTAGATAATAACTTGAAGATTAGTGGCTGCTTTTGGTATGCAGTAAAACTTTTTATAATATTGGTGGTCAATAACCGAAAGTGCCTAATATGTAATATATAATTCGTTGTTTAGGAGGTGAAGAAGAAATTAAGAGACGAAGCAACACGTTTTAAGAGACAAACGAACATGGCAACCCCACTCAACTCGAGCTTTACTATTATCCTTCTCTATGCTTTGCCAAATCTTATCCACCAAGGCACAAATTTCCCCTGCATTTATTGTACCAAGTCCAATTTGTCAAATGGCAAATATTGGATATTTATTCGACTGGCTTACTGTCTCATCACATAAATGCACCTATTTACGTCCAATTTACAAAAAAAAAAAAAAAGTCTATATACCCCCCTCAAACTACCACCCAATTGACAATGTTCCCTCAAACTTTAAATTGCGACAATATACCCCCCAAACTACCAAAACATTGTCAACGTACCCCTCATTGACGAAACTACCCTTAGTAAAATTTAAAAAAAAAATACTAAAATTTCTGGAAAAACCTAAAATAAAATTAAAAAAAATCTTTTTATTAGAAAAAAAAATTAAAAAATTTCGATTTTTTTTTTTTTTTTTATAAAAATTGAAAATTTTTCGTTTGTTTTTTTGTTTTTTTTTTTAAAAAAAAAAGTTTTCTTTTATAATTTTTAAATAAAAATTTCCGTTTTAAAAAAAATTAAAATATTTTCGTTTAAAAAAAATAAAATTTTCGTTTTTTAAAACATATTTAAAAAAAAAAATCTAAAAAAATAAAAATTGATTTTTTTTTTAAATAAAAATTTCGGTTTAAAAAAAAAATCGTTTAAAAATTAAAAAAATTAAAATTTTCGTTTTATTTATTTTATTTTTTTAATTTTAGGGGTATTTTTGTCATATTGATAAATATATAGGGACATTTTGATCTTTTTGCTAGCTTTGGGGGGATATTGACAATATTTTGGTAGTTTAGGGGGTACATTGTCGTAATTGAAAGTTTGGGGGGGACATTATCAATTGGGAGGTAGTTTGAGGGGGTATATGGACTTTACCAAAAAAAAAAAAAACTCAATGAATAACGAATAATGATGCACCAACGACTCCCATGATTTCCAAATCTTTTCCTGTACGTTCAACTGATATTGATATGGAATGATGGACCAATCTCTAACACGGTTTCAATGATAATGATGCAATATGGGTTGATGAAGATCCTTCCCATAAAGAATATCTTCAATCCATACCTTTCAATACCCAAAATTTTTGCCGTTAAATTTTTCGATTCCTATCTTTCGTTCTTCTACTGCCATCACTCCCACTCGAACCAAAAACTCTGATACCAGTTGTTAGGAAATTAAGCCTATTTCCCAAGACCCGTGAGATGCGAAAAATAAGAAGTATGCGGAATAACAAAGATAAGCAATCAAATCACACACGACACCAACATTTAAGTGGTTCGGCTTAACAAGCCTACATCCACTGGAGGAGACTACCTGGGGGAAATCACTATCAAAAGATGAAGTACAAAAATAGTAGATAGAAAATCACTTAGATCCCAAAGCCCCAATACACCCAAATCTCACTATTACACAAGAAAGATTATTCTCAAAATAGAATACAAAAGACTGATGTACAAACTCTTCTTTTGCTAGAGCAGATGACGGCTGATCTCTATTTTCTTCTCTCACTCTGCAGCACTTTTTTCTTCTAATCACTTGTTTTTAGCTCCTCCAAAAACCACCAAGAAGAAAACACCGTGACAGTCCTTATACCTCCTTCTCTTAAATTCTCTCGGTCTTTTTATCCTCTCTTTGGTGCTCACATATATTCACGTTTGGCACACACAAATTCACCTTGTGCTTTGTTCCTTATATAAAAGCTTAACTCTCCTTTTACATGTTGGTCTAGGATTCCTACTATAAGTCAAACAAGGAGTCCAAGTACACATAGGAGAAGGACTCCAAAACCCACATGTAAAGGAGCAAATCGGTTGAACCAAGAACCTCTCATACTTGAAGAAGGAGACAAACCACTGGGTCTCAACATGACTTTTTATTCAAGTCATACTTAACATGGGATTGGGATTCCAGTTATTTGTAATTTAATAAAAGTGGTTTACATTTTCACTGTTTAGACTCATTATTTTAACCAAAATAAAATGGTGAGTGAATAGTGAGTACCATTCACTCATCTATTGATTAAACAAATAATTTTCTCTTTTTTTTTTTATTATTTTTTTTTTCTCTTTTCTTCTCTTCTCTGCAGGCCTTTCTCCTTTCTCTTTTTCTTTTCTCTCACCCATTTAGCATTTAGCGCCATTTCTCTCCACAAACCCACTTCCTCCTTCACAATCTGGGTGGTTTTCTCCCGAAGAAAACCAATAAAGAATATTACCGTTCGATAAAGAATATTATCGGAAAATTACAAATTTTTAAAAATATTAAGTAAGACAAATATTCTTAAAATAGATCATTAGGAAAATGCAAATATTCAAAAATACAAAAGTTAGAGAAAAAATAAACAAATCTTTGAAAAATAATATTTAAATAGAATAGTGAAAGTGGATTATTAAAATAGTGAGGCTGCTGTGGGTGTTCGAAAAAGGTGAGTTGTTAAAATAAAGAAAAATTTACTTTTAATTATTTTGGTGAGTAATTTTTTGTGAAGCTGCTAGGAATGCTCTAAGGTCCAATTGGGTGGTTTATTATGGTGTTTACACATTGATCATAATCATGTTTCCTGCATATACGCCCTTTTATGTATCTTTTAAGCGCTCTTGATTTCTATGAAAATGAATTTATATCAAAAGAAATTGATGAAAAAAGGGAATGGATTTTTAGATGTTTTCGAAATTAAAAAGAAATAAAATTAGAAATGATTATTATAAATATATGAATGAAATTAAAGAGTATGTTAAATTTTTTGAATGGTTAGAGAAAGTTAAAATTGATAATAGAATAAAATTAGACAAATTGAAGTCTGATAAGAAAAAAATCATTGGTAGAACAAAAAGCAATTAAAGTAGAATCAAATTTGCAAGAAATTGTCAAAGAAAAATTTATTTAATTTCTGTAAAATAATTTTTCTTTTTAAAACTGTAAACTATTATTTGAGTTTGAGCTTCTTATTCTGAAATTAGCTAAAAGAAATGATAATCAAATAGAAAAATAAAGACAAAACGGAATAAAAAAAATAAACAAGATTTTAAGTAATTCGGTTTATGATCTACGTCTACATAATAAAGCCTCATAGGCTGCATATTGATCAATCAATATCCCTACTTACAGGAAAAATAGGATAGTTGAATACACTACAAATAAGGTAATCAAATCACAAAGAATTGATATGCAATTGCAATGATTTGATTGTAATCACAAGACCCGACTGAGCCATTGTCAAGACTTTGCCGGAATATCGCCGAGACCCAGTTAGGACTCGGCTAAGACCTCGACATTGTCAAAGAAAAAATAATTGGTAGAACAAAAAGCAATTAAAGTAGAATCAAATTTGCAAGAAATTGTGAAAGAAAAATTTAATTATACACATGCACTCCTTTTTATTCATTCCCATCTTTTAAGAATTATCAATAAAAAGAAGCAAATTTAAAAAAATTGGTTGTTGTTTCTACCCCCCACAATTATTTCACCTACTCA
>NC_081545.1:5690623-5713134 GCF_901000735.1 Corylus avellana | reverse complement strand
TTTTTTTGGGCTTTTTTCTTTGGACCGATTTTGGACCGGGTTTGGGCCGGTTTTGGGCTCACTTTAAACATTTTTTTTTCTCATTTTAAACATTTTTTTTTTCCCTTTCCATGGCCATTTTAGCATTAAAAATTGCTATATACCAAAATCTTGTTGGCCACCTTCTACAAATCTACACATCATATAATATACAAATAAAATTACAACAAAATCATCACTTCACTTGTAGTCTTATACATAAACTCACAAGCAAGTTCATAAACTCACACATAGAAATAAAATAAAACACAAACAAATTCATATACTCACAAACAACCAAAAAAACCAACATATATGGTTAAACTTGAAGCTTGAGGCTCATTTCAATCAACCAAAAAAAGTTCATAAACTCACAACTTATTGTTATTATATATATATAATATATAAATATATATTATATTTAAAAAAAAGCGGTTAGCGGGTAGCGGTTAGCGGATTTCCAAAACCCACTAACCGCTAACCGCAACCGCCTAGGCGGTTAGCGGTTTTTACTAACCGCTTTCAAAGCGGTTAGGCGGTTAGGCGGTTAACGGTTAACGGTTATAACGGTTAGCGGTTAGCGGTTGCGGTTAGGCGGTTACACTGACAAAAATAAAGAAGTGTTCTAAAATATATGAGTATATTGATATTTGATTACAGTTATGTTTACTAATTTTGTAAACAAAAGAATGTTGATAGTTTAATTTTTCTTTTTAAAAATGAAAGAGATAAAAAACACTGGCAGGAATATTGACATAATCTAATTATACATCGTACCAAAAATAATGATAAGAAACTTTTTCACTATCATTTCCCTTAATTCAACGTGAAATTTACAAAAGAAAACTAATCAATTTGAATAAATAATATATAAATTAGTATAAAATTTAAGGGAAAAAAATGGAAGAACATAACCACTTTTTTTTTTAACAACCATCCTTCACATATATAAAGTAAATGAAACTAATTTTAAGACATACAAGAAAACAAAGACGAAAAAATCTACACAATGAACATTGAGATAATCTAAAAATGTATCATACACCGTACCAAAAATAATGATAGGAAACTTTCACTATCATTTCCTAATTCAATGTGAAATTTACAAAAGAAAAATATTCAATTTGAATAAATAATATATAAATTAGTAGAAAATTTAAGGGATAACAATGGAAGAACATAAATACATTAAATAAAGATAAAATAAAAAACTAAAAATAAAATTTTAAAATAATTGAAAGAATTGTCTTTTTCTACTGTATACGTTTCTCAATTCCAATGAAACCTTAAAAACCAATGTCACCCATTAATTAAGCATGTAAACAGATAAAAATAAATAAATAAATCACTCAATGAACAACAACATGTACAAACTAAAAAATTATCAACAAAAAATAACGATAAGAAACTCTCTCTCATTATTATTTCTTGAGTTCAATGTAAAATTTACCGAAGAAAATAATCATTTGAATAAAAAATAATATATAAATTAGAAAAAAAAAATAAGGGACAAAAAAAAATGGAAGAACATAAGCACCGGAAATAAAGATTAAAAAAAAAAAAAAAAGGAAAAAAAAAATGAAAATACTAATTGAAAATAACTATTCTAGATAATTAAAAATTAAAAAAATTGTAGTATAATTTTTCATTAAGAAACAACGATTGGAAAATTGAAAAGAACTGTTCTAGAAAATATATATATATATATATAAAAGAACTGCAGTATAATTTTTCATTGAGAAACTGCAATGCAAATCTCTCTCTCTCTCTCTCTTGTCTTTTTCTGAATTGATTGTGAAATTTACAAAGGATCATTGAGATATAAATAGAAAGTAAGAGAAGAAAAAAAAAATTAGAAAAAAATATAAGGGACAAAAACAAAAATGGAAGAACATAAGCACCGAAAATAAAGATAAAAAAAAAACGAATAAAATGAAAATACTAATATAATTGAAAATAACTATTCTCTTCATTGAGAATAGTATAATTTTTCATTGAGAAACAACGATTAGAAAATGGAAAAGAATTGTTCCTGCAAAAAAATAAAATAAAGAAAAGAAATCATTGAGAAACAACGATTAGAAACTCTCTCTACCTCTCTCTTGTAGTTTGGTCTTTTTCCTGATTTGAGTGTGAAATTGACAAAGGAACATTGAGATATAAATTGAAAGCAAGAGAAGAGAAAAAGAAAAATAAACAGAGAGAGAAAGAGAGAATTTGGGAACCTTTTGTTTTCTTCATTAAGACAATTAAATATATTACAAATAAAACTCATACATTTTAATTGTCTCATATTGAGATATAAACATAAAGTAAGAGAAGATAAAAAGAAAATTAAATAAAGAGAGAGAAATAGAGAATTTGAAAACCTTTTGTTTTCTTCATTAATTAAGACAATTCACTGCATTACAAATAAAAAATCAAAAAATCGGTTCAAACATAAATTATGGGAGAGAGAAAGATTTAAGATATTTAAGTAGAGATAGAGGGAGAGAGAGAGACCTACGGATTTATGGGAGAGAGAGTTAAGACAAAAAAAAAAAAGTTCAGGACACGTGTTGCAATTCTACGCTCTCTCTGAGCCAAAACTCGGCTTTTATATATGATGATGATGAATATATAAAATAATATATCTCACATTGAGATATAAATATAAAGCAAGAGAAGATAAAAAGAAAATTAAATAAAGAGAGAAATAGAGAATTTGAAAACCTTTTGTTTTCTTCATTAAGACAATTCAATGCATTACAAATAAAAAATCAAAAAATCGATTCAAACATAAATTATGGGAGAGAGAGAGAGATTTAAGACATTTAAGTGGAGATAGAGGGAAAGAGAGAGACCTACGGATTTATGGGAGAGAGAGTTAAGACAAAAAAAAAATGGAGTTAGGAGGACACGTGTCGCAATTCTAAGCACTCCCTACGCCAAAATCCGGCTTTTATGGGAGAGTGAGAGTTAGCACAATTAATTAAAAAATTAAAACTCATACATTTTAATTGTCTCATATTGAGATATAAACATAAAGCAAGAGAAGATAAAAAGAAAATTAAATAAAGAGAGAGAAATAGAGAATTTAAAAACCTTTTGTTTTCTTCATTAAGACAATTCAATGGATTACAAATAAAAAATCAAAAAATCGATTCAAACATAAATTATGGGAGAGAGAAAGATCTAAGACATTTAAGTAGAGATACAGGAAGAGAGAGAGAGAGACCTACGGATTTATGGGAGAGAGAGTTAAGATACCAAAAAAAAAAGTTCAGGACACGTGTCGCAATTCTACGCTCTCTCTGAGCCAAAACTCGGCTTTTATATATGATGATGATGAATATATAAAATAATATATCTCACATATAAAGCAAGAGAAGATAAAAAGAAAATTAAATAAAGAGAGAGATATAGAGAATTTGAAAACATTTTGTTTTCTTCATTAAGACAATTCAATGTATTACAAATAAAAAATAAAAAAATTGATTCAAACATAAATTATGGGAGAGAGAGAGAAAGAGAGATTTAATACATTTAAGTGGAGATAGAGGGAGAGAGAGAGAGAGACCTACGGATTTATGGGAGAGAGAGTTAAGACAAAAAAAAAATTGGAGTTATGAGGACACGTGCCGCAATTCTAAGCACTCCCTACGTCGAAACTCGGCTTTTATGGGAGAGTGAGAGTTAGCACAATTAATTAAAAAAAAAATGAATTCAGATATAAAATTATGGGAGAAAGATTTAAGACATTTAAGTGGAGATAGAGATAGAGAGAGAGACAAAATTATGGGAGAGAGAAATAATTAAGACACTTAAACCATATAATTACTTTAGAGTGAGAAAAGAAAAGGTTCAAACATAAAATTATATTAAAAAAAAAGGTCGAAACATAAATTATGGGAGGGAGAGAGATTATGGCAGAATGAGAGTTAGCACAATTAATTAAAAAAAAAAAAAACGATTGAACACAAATTATGGGAGAGTAAAAGTTAGCACAATTAATTGTCTTAAACCATAGAATTAGTTTAAGACATTTAAGTGGAGATAGAGGGAGAGCGAGAAAAAAAAAACGGTTGAAACACAAATTATGGGAAAGTGAGAGTTAGCACAATTAATTAAATGTCTTAAACCATATAATTAGTTTATGACATTCAAGTTGAGATAGAGGGAGAGAGAGAGAGACGTGGGAGATGGAGTTAGGAGGACACGTGTCGCAATTCTAAGCATTCCCTACGTCAAAACTCGGCTTTTATATATATATATATGATTATATTTGATTTCATATGCAGGAACAATATTACATTTGAAGTATATATACTTCTTCTGACCTTTCTGGCAATCAGATTTGTGCAAAGCTCTAACATTTCCAGTATTGTTTCCAATCTTTCACTTCATTGGGATTTCCAGTATTGTTTTCTTTTTAAATTTTTCTTGAGTTTCCATTTGAAATATAAATTCTGCAAATGGTAGCATTACGTATTTGGTAAAAGACTTGTAATAGATCAGGGAAGTCAATCCCATCCCAAATTTTTACAAAACTTCATTATAAATTTTGCACTACTCTGTTACGATTTTCTCAATATTAAATGTAGATCATATTGCACACTTTGGGAACGCTCTTTTCATTATTATTGCTGTTGAAGCCAAACTGCAAGTAGTTCCATCAATGGATGGAATTTAAACTTTTATTATTTTCAATAGAAATTTTTGAGTTATTGTTGAATTTATTATTTGGTTTTTTGATTGAAAGCCGCAATTCATGAAATTGGTTATGGGAATCAGGTGGAGATTTCTACAATCTGTTTGGATATGACAATCTCACTTCTTCCAAGTGACTAATTTTGACTGGTTATACCCACTTATCTCTAAGAAGGAAAAGACAAACAAGAGACTTGTAATAACCTTCTCTCATTTTTCTGATAGTGGAATTTATTTCAAAATATGTTGCATCTATGACTTCTTTACGCATAGAATATAGAAACACCTATACCAGTGTTAAAATGTCAATGATATTTTGGAGAATTTCTGATTTTCACTCTAAAGGTTTTGATATTTTGGAGAATTTCTGATTTTCAATCATATGCCGAAACAATTAAAGCACTGACATACATGGATTTAAGATTTGAAACACTCTGCAATAAGTTGACAAGTCGGGAAATAGATCTTATATTGTCATGTGTTCCTCTTCATCTTGCTTTTTAAGAATTGAAAGTAAATATTGATTTCACATTAATATGCAAGTTTAATAGTTCAATTATACCACAACTGGATTCTTTGAGGGCACTAAATGCAACATGTGTTTATGGGTGGAAAAGAATTTAAGTTTCATATTAAAAAGATTAGACAAGTATGAATGGTTAATGTAACACAATTAAACCCAATTACAATTTTTTTTTAATTTTTTTTTTAATTACAACCTGAAAGGAATTCCAATTGCATAATGGTGTGCTCATTTGCACAGCAGGCTTTCCATTGAAAGATTTTTCTTGCATGCAAACTAATTAGCAGTCTTATTCAATTATTCTACAGTATTCCTTTCTCATAAAACTGTTATATCTGAACAAGTCCAATTGCATAATGGTCTCATGATTTTTTTTTTTTTTTAGTTGAACCACCCCCTACAGTAGGTATTAGGTGGCCGAACCACCCCCTACGGCAGGTATGGGAGTGGTAGGGGTGGTTCGGTCACCCCCAAATGCCTGAAAGCCATCCAAAACCCTTTTTTTTTTTTTTTTTTTTTTTTTTTGGCCTTTTGGGCATGGCCGGACCACCCCCTTGGCCATGGGGTTGTTCGTCACCCCCATACCGGCCATGTGGGTGGCTCTAGTCACCCCGATTTTTTTTTTTTATAGTTTTTTTTTTAATTTTTTAAAATATTTTGCTTGTTCTTTGTTTTGTTTTGTTTTGTTTTTTTTTTTTTTTTTTAAATTATAATTTTAATGCCCAAAACGACGTTGTTTTGGGCTACGTGGGTGATGTAGTTTTAGAGTCCAAAATGGTGTAGTTTTAGGGTGAGGATATAATGGGCATAAAAATACAAACCGTTTGAGTTTAACATTTAAAACTAATGGAGGGGGGCAAAGTGAAAGTTTTTGAAAGTTCAGGAGAGCAAAGTGAGAGAATTTGAAGTTTGAGGGGAGTAAGTCAAAAAGGCTAGTAGTTCAGGGGCAAAAGTGAAGTTTTCCTAAAGTTAAAAGTTTTAAGAACAAAAATTTGAGACAAACGCAAATGGTGGAAAAGCTATGTTGTGATCCCACTTTCTCATTTTAGGCTTAACCTGTCCTTGAATTATTGAAGTTTTAAGAAATGAGCGCATCTTCCTTCAACGCTCCAAGACCTCTCAATTGATCACTACTCCACCTACAAATGGCCAGGCAGTTCTCTCCGACATTGCTCCGAGTATGATCAAGAGTTTGGGCTCTCTTGCTTACGCTAGATTGAACTAAGATTATTTTGACGAAAAGTGAATTCACGAAGAGAGTAAATAATAAATAGGAAAGAAAAATATTATAATTGTTCCAAATAAACAAATAGACAAATAAGCACGTGAAAACAACATTGAACATTGGTAATTGGAAACCTTGCATGTGCTTTTCTTTCAAGTGAATGCTCAGTACTTGAAATGTTTTTATTGTTTGGTCCTTGGAGTTTGGTTCAAGTATAATGAAGATATGGCAAATGACAGGTCTTCTCAGGGATTAATAATATTGCGTCCGTTAGCTACCTCAAGTTCAACTAGTTTTCTTGTATTTTTGGTCGATTATTTCTTAGGAAATGGTTATTACCATATTATTAGTTATTGCGGATGGATTCAAGTATCCAAACTTATGACTGTTTCCATGTATGCATTAATGTTTTATTGAGAAATGCTACACATATTTTTAAGTATTTACTTTTTTGTATTCAACTTTGGTCTAATTTTTTTTTTTTTTATTATTATTACAAAAATATGTAATCAAAAGTCAGCACCAATCAAATTATGACATGTATTATCTATAATAAAAAAAATTATAAGTATCAAAAAAAATAAAATTGTGAGTGGGGTCAAGCCACCCCTTTGGCCAAATGGAGGCGGGGGTGGTTCGGCCACCACCAGGCTGAAGAGTGTTTGAATCCATATCCAAACATTGATTTTGGAGTGGTTTCGGCCATCCCTTATAAATTGTCAAAAGCGCTAAAAAATTAGTAGAGTTTCATAATGCAATAAAGAGCTCAAAGAAAAAAAAAATAGAGAAGCCAAGATGAAAAAACAAAACAAAACAAAACAAAACCCTAGATGGAGTAGTTAAAGCAAATTGATCTCACACAGTTCATAAACCAAATTTTAGTAAATACTTATTCCCTCATTTCAGAAAAATTGAAACTTTTATATCTACATGTTGCAATGATCAGATATATCTAGCTCCTTTTTCTAAGGTAATCTTTAGTAGAAAAGCAGAACTGGATCAAGTTTGTTTGTCAAGTAAACCTTTTAAAATGATTTCTTCACAGGTACTAATTGGAAACTGTTACTAACAAATGTCTTTGCTCCTTTTTGTTCCTTTGAGGTTGATCTATGGGGAATCTTGTCAATGGTTCCTCTCCTTTTGAGCAAAGGAGTACTGCTCTCTCTTTTGTAGCAATTAGACTGTGATATCAATAACAACCCACCTCAAAAACTTGCTTAAATGACAAACGTGACCAATGTCATAATGGCATAACCCAACAGACTCGATTATTGCAGTGCATATGGGTGGCTCGTCTTTGATCAAGTCTATAACATACGCAGCCATCAACGTAGCTTGTCTACAATTATTGGTGCTGAGCTCTCAATGTGATCAATTCCATGTTCATGACCTGTAAATGACTCTTATCTTCTCTAAATCGTGCAAACTACACTAGGCCACGTTGTTGATATATTGTGGAGCTTGTACAAATCTCACAGCGAAGGGGTCTCAACTGTGTAGAGTCAAAATTATATTTAGGATCTCTGAAAAATGTTAGGTTCTTCAAGTTCATATATATCTTAGTTCCCCCTTGTTTCCTTGTCCAAAGTTTTCTACCAAAATTAATGAGATTTTGCATTTTGTACTCCATTTATTTTTTAATGGAAACCTTTATGTTTGTAACTATATATGGTGTGGGTGTAGCGACGAAACTAGGATGTTTATTTAAAGGGGATCGAAACATGCTTTATATATATATAGATTATTATTGTAATAATGAGATAATTAAAGAGATATAATATATATATTAACTGTGATATCAGAGCAGATGAACCAAAAGCTTAGGCTTTTGTTATCATATTGGCTTGTAGAGCAGAAACAGAACATGCTTGATTACAAAGGCTTTGCAATTTATCATATTGAACCAACATTGTGGCATTAATCGGCCTTGAATTAGAAGCTTGGTCACACACCCTTGTGATATTTTTATTTGAATAAGCACTTATCTACTATATTAAATATTTAATTAAAATTGGAAATTTTGAGCTTCAAAAGCTTAGGGACACGGTTTCCACTATCCAAACTTAGGAGCAGCAGGCCAAGAATCATGCTATCAAAGATTGGCTTGGAAAGCTGAAGGATGCTATCTAGGACGCCGACAACTTGTTGGATGACTTCTCCACTCAACTTCTATGGCGACAAGTGATGACACGGGATAAGAAGATGGCAAAAGAGGTAAATTCATATATCAATGTGTATATATATGATGATGCTGTGTGTGACTAAAGTATCCCCAGATCTGCATACAAATATTTATCACAAAACAAGCCACAACAAATATATATCATTTTACTTACAATATATATATCATTTTAGGTAAACTGCGTTTGTTTCGGCATAAAATAATTTTTAGAAAATATTTTTAGTTTGATAAAAAAGCTTATTTAATTTCCGTAAAATAATTTTTCTTTTTAAAACTGTAAACTATTATTTGAGTTTGAGCTTCTCATTCTGAAATTAGCTAAAAGAACTGATAGTCAAATAGAAAAATAAAGACAAGACGGAATAAAAATAAATAAACAAGATTTTATGTAGTTCGGTTTATGACTTACGTCTACATGATAAAGCCACATAGGCTACATTTTGCTCTTATTTCACTTAATTGATTTTTTACAAAGATCAATCAATATCCCTACTTACAGGAAAAATAGGATAGTGAATACACTACAAATAAGGTAATCAAATCACAAAGAGTTGATACACAGTTGCAATGATTTGATTGTAATCACAAGACCCGATTGAGCCATTGCCAAGACGTTGCCGGAATATCGCCAAGACCCGTTTAGGACTCGGCTAAGACCCCGACATTGTCAAAGAAAACATAATTGGTAGAACAAAAAGCAATTAAAGTAGAATCAAATTTGCAAGAAATTGTGAAAGAAAAATTTAATTATACACACTCCTTTTCCCAAAGTGTACAATTATTTCACTTACTCATGAATTATGTTCACCGATTTCAAAAAATAATGAATTACAGAAAATTGAGGAGAGTAAGCAAATAGAGGAATTAAGTAATTACAGGGAAACTAGTAAGCAATTGGAGAAAATAAAAAATAAAAGGGTAAAGTTCACGTGCCCCCTCAAATTACCACTCAATTAACAATATCTCCTCAAATTTTGATAATGTCCCTCTAAACTAATAAAACATTGTCAATGTCACCCTAAAGCTAGCAAAAAGATAAAAATGTGCTTATAAATTTCTCAACAAGACGAAAATATCCCCAAAAATTCAAGAAAAAAAAATGAATTTTTAATTTTTTTTTTAAATGAAAAATATTAATTTAAAAAAAAATAACAATTTTTTTAAAACAATTTTTTTTAAAACGAAAATTTTTATTTTTTTTAAAACAGAAATTTTTTATTTAAAAAAAAAGATTTAAAAAGTTTTTTTTTTTTTTTTTTTTTTAAGTTTTAGTATTTTTTGTTTTTATTTTACTAAGGATTGTTTTATCATTGTCATTGAGGGGAATATTAACAATATTTTGATAATTTTTCAAAATATTGTCTTTGATGAGACGTGGTTTTCTTTTTATTTCCATTCAACTCTTCCGGCCCACTCCCCCATTTTTTTCAACATTTCCCATTCAACTAATAGTGATGTCCCACCAACTAACGCTGGTTCCATTTTCCAACTAAATATCTCTACGTTATCTTTAACACGGCACTCCTTGAACCACATGCATTCACACCAATTTCAGTGGCGTGGCTTAAAGGTCAAGCAAAGTAGAAATGGCATTTACTTGGAAGACCCAATTTAGTATCACTGCCTGAAGGTATTCGCCGCCTCACCTCTTTAAGTGTTTTGAGAATTGTGGAGTGTCGTCACTTGGAGAAAAGATGTGAACAAGGAACAAGAGAGGATTGGCCAAAGATTGCTCACGTCCCAAACTTTTCAAATAATACGTTTTGGGTAACCTATTAGACAGTAATTTTCTTCTTCTTGTTGTTCATCTTCGTTTACTCTGTTATGGTTTTGATATATATTATTTGATTTCATTTTCATTAGGGGAACCATCTGTAGCATGGAACAAAAAAAGGATTTAAGAATACACACATTTTCAGACCTTGCCGACAATCAGATTTGAACAAAGGTCTCAAATTTTCTGTATTGTTTCCTATCTTTCACTTCAATGCCATTCCTACGTGCCTAATATCTCGTTTCTTTTTTGTTTTTTAAATGTTTCTTGCATTTCAATTTGAAATTTATATTTTACAAATGGTAGCATCACATATTGGGTAAAAGAATTATGATAGACCAGGAAAGTCTTTTCCATCCCAAGATTTCACAAAAACACAATAAAAAATTGCGTAACTTTGGGTTTTCTCATAATCAAACACAAATTTAGACAGATTATTTTCATTTGAAATGGACAGGATCCAGGTCCGTAGAAAGGGGACATTCAGTTTGTAACAACTCAGGGAAAAACGCTAGTCACATCTGCGCTATTACCCGAAAAAGACTAGTCAATTTGAAGCATCCTTAGAATTCATTATAAAACTCAGTTTCACCTAGAATCTAGGCAATGTAAGACTTAGCACCCATGAATATTTTTATAAACCATCCACTCTATGTGGGGCTTCTTCTCATCTTCTCAATATGGAACTAGGGTTTTACAAACTCCCCCTCTTAAATTCCTTACGTCCTCGCCAGAGTCACGTCATGTAGTGCTCTAGTACCACATGACCTGGCATTACTAGGTGGCTTTTTATATATATTATATTTGATTTCATATGCAGGAACAATATTAGATTTGAAGTATATATACTTCTTCGGACCTTTCTGGCAATCAGATTTGTCAAAGCTCTAACATCTCCAGTATTGTTTCCAATCTTTCACTTCATAGGGATTTCCACTATTGCTTTCTTTTTAAATTTTTCTTGCGTTTCCATTTGAAATATAAATTTTGCAAATGGTAGCATTACATATTTGGTAAAAGACTTATAATAGATCATGGAAGTCAATCCAATCCCAAATTTTTACAAAACTTCAATATAAATGTTGCACTACTCTGTTACGATTTTCTCAATATTAAATGTAGATCATATTGCACACTTTGGGAACGCTCTTTTCATTATTATTGCTGTTGGAGCCTAACTGCAAGTAGTTCCATCAATGGATGAAATTTAAACTTTTATTATTTTCATTGGAAATTTTTGAGTTATTGTTGAATTTATTATTTGGTTTTTTGATTGAAAGCAGCAATTCATGAAATTGGTTATGGGAATCAGGTGGAGATTTCTACAATCAGTTTGGATATGACAATCTCACTTCTTCCAAGTGACTAATTTTGACTGGTTATACCCACTTATGTCTAAGAAGGAATAGACAAACAAGAGACTTGTAATAACTTTCTCTCTTTTTTCTGATAGTGGAATTTATTTCAGAATATGCTGCATCTTTGACTTCTTTAGGCATAGAGTATAGAAACACCTATACCAGTGTTAAAATGTCAATGATATTTTGGAGAATTTCTGATTTTCACTCTAAAGGTTTTGATATTTTGGAGAATTTCTGATTTTCAATCATATGCCGAAACAGTTAAAGCACTGACATACATGGATTTAAGATTTGAAACACTCTGCAATAAGTTGACAAGTCGGGAAATAGATCTTATATTGTCCTGTGTTCCTCTTCATCTTGTTTTTTAAGAATTGAAAGTAAATATTGATTTCACATTAATATGCAAGTTTAATAATTCAATTATACCACAACTGGATTCTATGAGGGCACTAAATGCAACATGTGTTTATGGGTGGAAAAGAATTTAAGTTTCATATTTAAAAGATTAGACAAGTATGAATGGTTAATGTAACACAATTAAACCCAATTATAATTTTTTTTTTTTAATTTTTTTTTTTTAATTACAACTTGAAAGGAATTCCAATTGCATAATGGTGTGCTCATTTGCACAACAGGCTTTCCATTGAAAGATTTTTCTTGCATGCAAACTAATTAGCAGTCTTATTCAATTATTCTAAAGTATTCCTTTCTCATAAAACTGTTATATCTGAACATGTCCAATTGCATAATGGTCTCATGATTGTTTTTTTTTTTTTTTTTTTTTTTATATAGTTGAACCACCCCCTACAGCAAGTATGTGGTGGCCGAACCACCCCCTACGGCAGGTATGGAGTGGTAGGGGTGGTTCGGCCACCCCCAAATGCCTGAAAGCCATCCAAAACCCATTTCTTTTTTTTTTTTTGGCCTTTTGGGCGTGGCCGGACCACCCCCTTGGCCATGGGGTTGTTCGTCACCCCGATTTTTTTTTTTATTATTATTATTTTTTTTTAAATATTTTGCTTTTTCTTTCTTTTGTTTTTTTTTTTTTAAAAATGATAATTTTAGTGCCCAAAACGACGTTGTTTTGGGCTGCGTGGGTGATGTAGTTTTAGAGTCCAAAACGGTGTAGTTTTAGGGTGAGGGTATAATGGGCATAAAAATACAAACCGTTTGAGTTTAACATTTAAAACTAATAGAGGGGGGCAAAGTGAAAGTTTTTGAAAGTTCAGGGGAGCAAAGTGAGAGAATTTGAAGTTTGAGGGTCAAAAAGGCTAGTAGTTCATGGGCAAAAGTGAAGTTTCCCTAAAGTTACAAGTTTTAAGAACAAAAATTTGAGACAAACGCAAATGGTGGAAAAGCTATGCTGTGATCCCACTTTTTCATTTTAGGCTTAACCTGTCCTTGAATTATTGAAGTTTTATGAAATGAACGCACTCCTTGAACCATTCACACCAATTTCAGTGGCGTGGCTTAAAGGTCAAGCAAAGTAGAAATGGGATTTACTTGGAAGACCCAAATGGAATTTCTGGAAACGCTTGTCTGATTGAATTCAATCTTCAAATAATACGAAATTCCACTTCACAAAGATCGAACCAATTTTAAAAAGTGTTGACTCTTTTTTGTTAGCAGATTTATAAGATACCCAGCTCACCGTCCATATTAAACACCGTTGGATCCGACACGGCCACTCGGCTTTAACCGTGTTGATGTCACGTACTGCTTCTTATTTTCCAAGGAAGTGAGAAATTATAATAATAAAATGCACTCAATTGAAAGAAAAATAATTTCTTTCTTGCCAAGAAAAAAAAAAGGAAGAATTACATTTGACACGCATAGCATAGGTGTCGGTGAATAAATTTTGCAAAAACTTTAATTTGGATAATGAAAAAACATAAAGATACCTAAGTTCACCGTCCTTATAAATATAAACGCATCGATAATCGTTGAAATACTTATACGTCAATACCAATACGGCCTGGCTGATTTGATGAGCAATGACCTACCCAATATAGCATAGATTGGAATTTCTTAACTATTGTGCTTAAATTTCAAGAAATTCGGACAAAATTTTGGAGAATTCCCGTTTCATGTAAGAATTGATGAGTTTAGAGTAGGGGTGACAATTCACATTTGCGCGTCAAGTTCAAATCGTGATGAAATATGTATATAAGATTACGTAAGTCAATTTTAACCCGATTCATTTAATTAAACGGATTTATTGTACCAGGTCCAATTTGTCAAATGGCAAATATTGGATATTTATTTGACTGGCTTACTCTCTCACCACATAAATGCAAGGCCACATCATATCTAATGGACTCCCTTTAAAGTTTGAACGTCAAGTGAACCATGCACCTCTGAATCATCAATAATATATCTCATACACCTTTGCATCATCAATAATTCCCTCAAGATCGGTTTACTTGAGTCACCACCCACAACCTACAAATGGCTGAAATAGTTCTCTACGACACTGTTGGGAGCATCATTAGGAGTTTGGGCTCTCTTGCCCTCCAAGAGATTGGAGTGTTATGGGGTTTCAAAGATGAGCTTCGAAAGCTCGGGGACACTGTTTCCACCATCCAAGCTGTGCTTTTGGACTCGGAGGAGAAGCAGGCCCATAACCATGCGATCAAAGATTGGCTTCGAAAGCTCAAGGATGCCATGTATGACGCCGACGACTTGCTGGATGACTACTCCACTCAACTTCTACGCCAACAAGTGATGACACGGGATAAGATGGCAAAACAGGTAAATTCTTCATTAATGTGCATATGATGTTGTCTGTGACTAAAGCATTCCCAGACCTGCATACAAAAATTTATCACAACACAAGCCAAAGCAAATATATATCATTTTACGTAGTTTAAAGTTCTCAACAACATTTCCAAAGAACAAATCAACGACAACAACAATTTGTTCATTATAATGTAAAACCCAACTATTCAATGGTACAGAAATTCTAATCTCAATATAATTTCATCATAAAGTGCATATATATATATATATATTCACTTAAATTGACATGCATTTTGAAGTGGTAAAGAGTACAAGTTACCTCGATAGTCATTACTGAACTAAAAGTTAGGCGACAACTATTAAAACCTAAACAGTAAGGTTCAGTTATACTAGGCACGTAAATCGTGATTAAAATTCGTTCCTAAGTTACTTGACCTTTCAAACCTTCCCTCTATTATTAGAGATGTTTTATTCTTGGAAATAAGTTAAAAGCTTAACCCTAAAGTTTCTTTTCTCTTCTCTTTATAAAAAAAAATTTTAATGTTTATTTCTTTTTTGTACCTTGGTCCGAACATAAAGTTTTCTTTTTCCTTAAAATGTATCATATTCTAGGAGCTCATTCTATTAATATTTTCATAACTTTTGAATAAACAAACGAAAGTAGGGTTAATCTTGAAATTTCACTAAAAAAGTGGTTTAGTTTTCTTCCAAAAATCTCAAAATTGTTTTTATGGGGGCTTGGGTAAGAAATGGCTCATTTGAACCTGCTCCTAACTAGGTAAACCAGATAAGGCCCACAACTCACTAAATGGACCTAAATTAGAACACTACACTTTGGTCACTTGGCCCATTGGCCCACAACACATATATCTAAGGTTTTTAACTTGACGAAATTTGGATCAAATACCCACCTAAACATGCCATGGACTGAAAGTTTAATTTCCAGATTTAACCCAAAGCTCTTCTTGATGCCATATATGAGAAATTACTTATTTTTTTGATATAGTCTTAACACCGCTTGAGGGTTATGTATGTTTAGAAGTTTTTTACCACTCAAATGATTCATTGAAAAGAGGTTTTTGGCTATAAAAGTTTCTGGTTTTAGGCTTTAGGTATTAGATCGAGCCTATGTCTATTTCATGAATTATAAACGTCATTTTTAAAGGACAATATTTTCTTCCAAAAAGATCAACACATCTTGTACACATAGACTTAAATAGCTTTCTGGTTATAAACTATCATCTTACAAAATTATGAATGAAATATTAAATTATGCCCATCATTAGGGATAAGACTATGCTATGGATTAGTCCATTAGGTTAAGAAATTGATTATCTCTTATAATCTCTTTTAGGGTTTTTGATCCAATTTTTATTAAGTTCACTAGGGCCAATAACATTGGTTCATATATTGTCTAAAGCCCAAGACATTGGGCCAAAACTCGTACTAACTTATATCAAATATGGGGTGTTACAGTAACAATGTTTTCATGTATCATTTTGACATATATAGATGCTTTTATATTCCATTCTTTTGTCTGTTTTCTTTATCCTTACAGCTGCTATAAATAGAGTCTTACCTAAAACAGTCTCATTTGTAAGAGTACTAACCATATGCAAAAAATGTACGGTTAATTAAGTTGCGACATCTTTCCAAGGAGCAAATGGCGTCTGGAAGAAGTCACATAAATTATCGGCCCCCATTATAAACCCAACTATTCAATGGTAGGGAAATTCTAAATCTATCACAGTGAATGGATTGGAATGGGTGGTTGTAAATAAAACAACCAAAAACCAAAAAAAAAAAAAAAAAAAAAACTATGACTTAAACTTACAACAATTACAAACATGACCTTCATATTTTCCTTAGTTACACATATAGCCCAAAAAATGTTTAACTTTTCGAAATGGACCATACTAAATATTTGGGAGTATTACAGGTACGCATCTTCTTTTCCAAATCGAACCAGCTTGCATATGGCTTTAAAATGGGTCATAGGATCAAGGCAGTCAGGACGAGACTGGATGAAATCGCAACTGATAGGATCAAATTTGGCTTCAATGAGCACACCACAGCAACACAGTTTGAGCATATGAAAAGACAAGATACACACTCATTTATACGTGGGGAAGATGTCATTGGGAGAGAGGATGATAAGGAGTCTGTTAAAAAGCTGTTATTCGATCCCAATATGGTTGAGAAGAATGTTTCCATAATTCCCATAGTTGGGATTGGTGGACAAGGAAAGACCACGCTTGCGCAGTATGTGTACAACGACGAGGAGGTTCAAACACATTTTGACCCGAGGATGTGGGCATGTGTCTCTGATCCTTTTGACGTGAAAACTATCATTGTAAAGCTCATAGAATCTGCGACTAAGGAGAGACCTAAAAGCCTTGAGATGGATCCATTGCAAAGTGAGCTTCGAGCAAAAATTGATGGGAAGCGATATTTACTTGTTTTAGACGATGTGTGGAATGAGAATCGTGGTACATGGTCCAACTTGGAAAAGTTGTTAGTGGGTGGCCTGAGAGGAAGCAAAGTTTTGATTACTACACGTAGCGAAAAGGTTGCAGAGATTATAGGTACAGTTTCACCATATCCTTTGAGAGGTTTATCTGAAAACAATTCTTGGAAGTTATTTAAGACAATGGCATTTAAAGATGGGGAAGAGCCAAATAATCCAAAGCTAGTAGAGATTGGAAGGGAGATCATTCAAAAGTGTGCACAAGTTCCTCTTGCTATAAGAAGCATTGGGAGTCTATTATATTTCAAAAATTCAGAAGATGATTGGTTGTACTTTAAAAACCATGAACTTTACAAAATAACTCAACAAGAAAATGATATTTTTCCAATACTTAAGTTGAGTTATGATCATCTCCCATCACACTTGAAGCAATGTTTTGCCTTTTGTTCGGTGTTTCCAAAAGATTATGAAATTGAAATGGAGGTGTTGATTCAGTTATGGATAGCTCAAGGCTTTCTTCATTCATCATATGGAAATAGACATCTTGAAGATATTGGTCGCGAATATTTTATGGATTTGCTTTGGAGGTCGTTTTTCCAAGACGTACAAAGAGATATAGTTGGTGAAATAGAAAAGTATAAAATGCATGACCTTATTCACGATCTTGCACAGTCAGTAGCAGGTGAGGAGTGCACAATTTTATATCCAGATAGAGAAAAAGTAGTTGGAAGAACTCGTCATGTGGCATTTCATTCTTCAGATTCATTACTAGATATTCCTGCTCTTTTGCCCAAGCCTAACAAAATGAGAACACTTCTTCTACGCATTCCAACACTTCCAAGACTTGATGATGAGCTTAACTTGACCAATGCAGTACTTGAGTTGAATAAGCCAGTCTCTAATACACTTATTTCAAGTTTTAAATGCTTGCGTGCTTTGAATTTGAGTCAGTTGAGTATTCAAAAAGTGCCGAATTCCATTGGCAAGTTAAAGCATTTAAGATTTCTAGATTTGTCTAGGAATAAAGATATCAAACTACTCCCTACTTCTATAACTAAATTGCAGAATTTGCAAACATTAAGACTTGACTATTGTCTTAAACTTAAAGAATTGCCAGAAGAGACTAGAAACTTAATCAGCCTTAGGCATCTTGGGCTAGATGGGTGTAATAGCTTGACGTATATGCCTCATGGACTTGGAAAGTTGACCGCTCTCCAAACACTGTCCCTATACATTTTAGGGAAGAAAAAAAGTTCTCTCTCCAAGCCAATGGGTGGGCTAGGAGACCTGGATGGTTTAGATGAGTTGAGAGGAGACTTATGGATCAAGGGTTTAGAGCACTTGAGATCTTCTCCATCAAAAGCAAAGGCTGCAAACATGGAGAGGAAGCGACATCTTCAATGGCTGATATTAGAGTGGGACCCAGAATCTAGTGATGAATGTGATAAGGCAATTGCAAATGATGAACAACTGTTACAAAACCTTCGGCCGCACCTAAATTTGAAATCATTATCTATATTTGGGTATGCAGGTGTGACGTTATCTAGTTGGGTGTCCTCGCTCTCAAATTTGACTAATATTGAAATAATGAATTGTAAGTGGCTTCAACATATCCCACCATTGGACCGATTCCCTTTTATGCAACGTCTTTACCTTAAAAACTTGAGTGAGCTGGAGTACATAAGCAATGATGGTAGTGACGTGTCCTCTTATCCCCTCAAAAGTCTCACACTTATTGATTTGCCAAAGTTCAGGGGATGGCGAAAGACGAGGGAAACAGATCATCTTCCATCATTCCCTTCATTTCCTTCCCTTTTTCATTTATCTATCAAGAATTGCCCTATGAGGTCCCTAACAACACCCTCCTCTTCCTCTCCCCTTTTCGTTCTTTCTAAATTGAAGTATCTTTATCTTATGGGATTAGAGGAACTTGAATATCTGCCACTAGAGTGGCTTCAAAACCTCACTTCTCTTGAGACCCTGGGGATTTTTGATTGTCATAAAATGAGAATATCAATTTCTCCACTCTTTCAACACTTACCTCACTTGAAAATCTGTGTATTCATAGCTGCAAAGAACTTATCAGCAATGAGAATGAAGATGGCACACATGGCCTTGGACCTACAAGATTTGGTAATCTATCTATCGTAGACGTTCCAAATTTGGTTTCTCTCCCAAGAGAGCTTAGAGATGTTACCACTCTGCAAGGGATTCAAATTATGGATTGCCCTAGTTTGGTGTCTTTACCAGAGCGGATAGGTGATCTCACTTCACTTCAGGAGCTTGGAGTCGTAAATTGTCCGAATTTAATGTCACTGCCCGAAGGTATGCGCCGCCTCACCTCTTTACGTCGTTTGACAATTGCGGAGTGTCCTTGCTTGGAGGAAAGATGTGAACAAGGAACTGGAGAGGATTGGCCAAAGATTGCTCATGTCCCAGACTTTCGAAATGGCGGCGATGGTAATCGTAAAGAATGGTTAGCAAGCATAATTCGCCAAGCTCTTGAGGTTTTTAAGTCACCAATTAGACAATAATTTTTTTCTTCTTATTGTTCCTCTTTATTTTACTCTATCAAGCTTTTGATATATATCTTATTTGATTTCATAAGCAGGAACAAAGTAAGGTTATAAAGACGCTTCTTCAAACCTCGCCGACAATCAGATCTGTGCAAAGCTCTAACATTTACAGTATTTTTTCCTATCTTTCACTTCAATGGCATTTCTAGTATTGTTTTCTCTTTTATTTTTTAATTACTTCTTTCGTTTCCATTTGAAATTTAAATTCTACAAACGATAGCATCACATAATAGATGGGGGAATTCAATCCCATCCTAAATTTTCACAAAAATTTAATATAAATTTGCATTACTGTGTTAGGATTTTCTCAGTGTAAAATTTAGATTCTGTTGAACGAATGAATAAAATTTACATTTTTATTATTTTCATTGAAAATTTTTGGGTCATTGTTGAATTTATTATTTTGTTTTTTGATCGAACGCAGCAATTCATGAAATGGATTGTGGGAATCATGTGGATATTTCTACAATCTGTTTGGATAAGAAAAATTCATTTCTTCAAAGAGACTTGGTATAATTGAGTTTCTCTCTTTTATCTGATGGTGGAATTGTATTAGTGATACGTATACCAATGTTAAAATGTCAAATGCTATTCCTTCTTCCTTATTTCACTTGCAGAAACAATTGAAGCAATTGAAGCATTTTTGATTTATGATTTTAGAGAATTTCTGATTTACCGGATTTCATATGCAGAAACGAGTGAAGTACAGACATACATGGATTTAAGATTTGGAGCCAACTCAAAACTTTTTCAATTTGCAGCAAAGCATTAAGTTGAGAAGTCGGGAATTTGAGATGGAAAAATTAAGAAAAATCTATATTATTCCTGGAATATCATCTTAAGGATTGGTCTTTTAATTATCTTCTCAAAGATCATAAGGTGCTGAAAGCTGAAGCAGTAGATATTAGACTTGGAGTGGATCAGAAGGCGTTTGTGAAAAGGGTGCTCCATGTCAATTGCCGAAAAAGAGACAATTCCTCTTATACGTGCTGGCTTGTAACTTTTATTTGTCTTTGCCCCTGGTCCCTTGTTCCATTTCCTCCTGCCTTGGAATTGTGTCCTTTTCACTTAACTCACTCCTTCCTTGATCGAAAAACTATCATTTCACAACAGAGGCCAAGAAGGGAGCTTTAAAATGAAGCACTTCTTTTTTTCCCTTTTGAAGGAAACCCCTAGGAAAGAGGTGGGGAGCTGGGAGTTGGGCTCAAGAGTTGTTTGGGTAATTTCCCGGATTTCTATATGATTTTTAAAATGTGTTTGATGGCTTTGTTTGGATTAGAAGCACCATCTTGATATTTAAATCTGGACATGCACAACTAGTGTTTGAATATTAGCAGTTATTATCCATTTTGTTAATGTAGAATATTTGGGTATCTTATGATTATGGGGTAGATTTAAGATTTATTCTTATACTCTGAATGCATGATACCTTATGTCCCTTGATGAGATAATATGTATTGGAAATCCATTTATATTTTTATGCCTTCCTCTGTTATTTGATGAACAAGAAAAATGGGAACAGCTTTGTGATTTTGAATGGAGTATGTGATAGTTACATAATTTTGATAAAAACTGACATAAATTGCAGGTCTATTAGCTTGAGCAACAACGGTTTGATCATGTTTTCCCATCTTCGTCAGAGGATGTTTCAAGTTTGGCTCCATTGATTAGTCCTCTGTTTATTGATCAAATATTCTCCTCTTTTTCCATGTGGTGCCATGGTTGAGGCTTATTCAATAGAAAGTATAATTTGTAATACAGTGGGGATCAATCAGAGTTTCATGGCTATGATCTAGTTAGCTTAACCAACTTCAATTTCATGTGCTTTTTTGTAACTTTACAAAGTTGCACTGAAGTTTGTGACTTTGTTCTGCAGCTTGATGTGATATTGCAACTCAGATACAAGTGAAGGAAGATGGATCTAAGAGAAGGTTTGCTACTTATGATTAAGAGGAGGTCATATTTTGAATGAAGTTTGATAATTGTTTGCAAAGAATGGGTGCATTGATCTATCATCTTATTATGCATTTTTCTCTCCAATTTACAGCTTACTTTATATAGAGACAGCTGATAGACCTGGATTACTGGTAGAAATCATCAATATTCTTGCTGATTTCAACATTGATGTAGAATCAGCAGAGAGTGACGCTGAAGTATGCTCTCTCTCTCTCTCTCTCTCTCTCTCTCTATATATATATATATATATGTTTAAAAATCCTCTGTTTAAATGCCAGTGATCGGTATTGGATAAAAGACTTATGATAGACTAAGGAAGTCAAACCCATCCCAATTTTTCATAGAAACTCAAATAAATTTTTACATAACTCTTAGTATTCTCATAATCAAATGCATATTTAGAGAGATTCTTTTTATTATTATTGTTACTGGAGTCATTGTTGATCAATTGATTTTACCTTTTTACTGTTTTCATTGGAAAATTTTGAGTTATTGTTGAGTTTATTATTTGGTTTTTTGATGGTCAGCAGGGACTTGCATAAAAAATCATCAATTGATGAAGTGGATGTGAGAATCATTGAGGGATTTCTACAATATTCTGGGATATGTCAGCCTCACTTGTACTCAAAACAATAGAAACTATACAGAGCACTTTCATGATGAGGAAGATTGGGTGAGTAAATTGTGCAAGCATGCTAAGCCTGTGAAATGGGACATTCAATTAACCATATTATTTTGAATTTTTAAATACTATTCTGCCTACAATTTGTTGAGCAACTTTTATCAGCATTTAGAACTTAAAAGACATGATCAAAAATCCTAGCTGTCATTAAATGCCACCTAACAAGAATTTTGCATTTTCAGGTTTCTTTCACTTGCTTGAAAGCATTTTAATCCCAAAAGGTAGTGAGAATGCTTGCTTGTCTTCAAGTGAAATCGGTTGTTGTGCTGACCGGAATTGAAGATCATGTTAGCCAACCACTCTGTTTATGTGCCTC
>NC_081545.1:5687782-5690523 GCF_901000735.1 Corylus avellana | reverse complement strand
TTTTTACTGTGAGTCCATTTTGTGGTAGGTGACCTGGACAATAGGCAAGTTTACCCCATGTGATCAATATAATATTGCTTCTCTCCTTTGCCTGTTGCCTAGAACTGGCTAAGCTATTGATTCTTGTTACTGACTTGTTTATTGCCTGTACATTCATACATCTCTAACTTACAGGCTTGTTAAACTTCGATGCTTTTATATGCACTTACATGGATAGTTACACTTTTATTTTTTGTAACAGAGTTAGGTGCACATTTTGTGTTCAATCGATGTATGATTGGTTAGCTCAATGTGTGTACACGTACAGGAGTTTTAAGGTCCATAATAACTGATGGAAACAGAGTGCTATAGATGGCTGCCATTCTTCTTGTCTTTTCTCTCTAATTTCTATAATCTAAATTTAGTGGTTATTTTTACTGTGGTTTTACTAGGAAAAGTGAATTCCTACCTTCTTCTCCTTTTATCAATTTTCTCCCTCAACCTTGGTTCTTTGGCAGAACAAAGATGTAACTGATGCAATTCAGAAGGTTGCTGCAAATTAGTGATTTCCTCCCATTCCATTAACAGCTAGGTGTGTTGTGCCTTCACCGCATTTTTTAAAACATTGTCTTTTGGTGAATGTGTTCTTCATGAGAAGCCGGCCGGTAGGAAACTTGTATCTGGGTTAAAAGCAGAACCCTGGTTAGATTCACACACATGCACACAGTTGATGTTAGTTTTGCTAATTTTGCAACAATGGGTTGTTGGTTTTGCAGGAGATTATGTTATAGAAAATGAATTTATATCAAAAGAAATTGATGAACAAAGGGAATGGTTTTTTAGGATATTTTCGAAATTAAAAAGAAATAAAATTAGAAATGATTATTATAAAATATATGAATGAAATTAATGAGAATGTTAATTTTTTTTGAATGGTTGGCGAAAGTTAAAATTGCTAATAGAATAAAATTAGACAAATTGAAGTCTGATAAGAAAAAAATAACTGGTAGAACAAAAAGCAATTAAAGTAGAATCAAATTTGCAAGAAATTGTCAAAGAAAAATTTAATTATACACGTACACTCCTTTTTATTCATTCCCATCTTTAAGAATTATCAATAAAAAGAAGCAAATTTAAAAAATTTGGGTGTTGTTTCTACCCCCACAATTATTTCACCTACTCATGAATTATGTTCACCGATTTCAGAAATTAATTTAGAGAAAATTGAGGAGAATGAGCATTTAGAGAAAATTGAAGAGAGTAAGCAACTAGTAGCTACAGGGAATTAAGTAATTCGGAGACAGGGAAACTAGTTAGCAATTGGAAAAAATTGAAGATCACATTATATTTTAGAAGGATTTGAGATTGGCCACACATAAAGAAGACGTTGTTAGCACTTTAATGAGAAATGATACGGTTTTTTGGGTATTCTTTTGATGTTCTCCTAATCATACGTGGATATTGTTTTTTTTAAAAGTAAGAAAAAAATTAACTCCATCAGTCCTTCATATATATATATATATATATATATAAAATAATATTTACGTAAGACTAGATATTGTTTTTTTAAAAAGTAAGAAAAAAATTAACTCCATCAGTCCTTCATATATATATATATATATATATAAAATAATATTTACGTAAGACTAAAAGAACCAACGGAACCGTAGTATTTCTCGCACATGAATTATAACTAAATATTTTGTATGAAATTTTGACAAATTTTTAACCAGGAAATTTGAATATTGAAGTTTTAATTTTGATTATGGATGCTTTAATTATTTGAGAAAATTGAGTGGACTTTCCTATATCAATCTAAATTGTTATATTTGAGATGGTATAAAGATACTTCCTTTCTAAAAAGAGATATGATAATAGGCACCAATATATAGGTTTTAATTATTTAACTTTTACTTAAAAAACTTAAAAGTTTAAAGAATTAAAAAAGGAGACAAACGCACATGCCACACCTATCAATAATTAAAGCAAACACGTCTTCCTACAGGCTTCAACGCTCCTACACCTTTGATTGAGATGTGCTACCAACGAGTTCTCTTCAATATTCTCCCAAAGTATCAAGCTACCTCTTAAATTATTAAAATTTATTTTCTCAACGGTAAAAATATCTTTAGTAAAATAAAAACAAAAAATTTTAGAAAAAATTAAAACTAAAAATTATATTAAAAAAACAAAAAAAACAAAAAAAAAAACAAGGTGGCTAAATTTAAAAATATAAAAGAAAATAACAACTAAAAAATTATTTTTTTTGAATTTATAAGAATATTTTTGTCTTGTTGAAAAATTTGTAGGTTAATTTTTATATTTTTGCTAGTCTTGAGAAGACATTGATTATTTTTTAGTAGTTTGAAAAATACATTGTCTAAAGTTTAAAAGAAACATTAGATGACCTAAATTGATATATTTTAGACGGTCACTACAAGAAATCAGATCTTTAGAGCATCTCCAGCAGCATTAGGTATTTTACCTAGTGAAAAAAATAAAATTCTTTACTTTAGCTATTGTTTTTTCACTACACACTCCGATTGATTATCTATTTCATTCTCTACTTGCTTTAAAATATTATTTCTCATTCTTTTTTTATTATATTATTGCTAACACTTAATTAAAGGGAAAAACAAACACGTATATAGAAATCATTCATAAAAACAAAAATAAATACATATGAGGAACATTCATCTCACATGCAGGTACTAATTCTTAAAATTAATAACATAAATAAATTTTTTCATCCAACTGCAATT
>NC_081545.1:5665659-5687682 GCF_901000735.1 Corylus avellana | reverse complement strand
ATTTTAGGGTTTTCCAAAATCCTTACAATTAGGGTTTTCCTATAAATATGTTATGTTGTAAACTTAAATCATTAAATAGTAAAATATAGCCGCACTCTCTCCTGTGGACGTAAGTACATTGCCGAACCACGTAAATCTGTGTCTTGATTCTCTCTTGATCTCTCATTTTGATTCCATATTATTCATCATTGTTGTGCACGATAACAACACTTTCCTTCTTGCAACGATTGGTATATGCACAGTTATATTTTACTAGTGGGTGTTTGGACTGTATTGCTTTCTCTTGTATTGTGTTTTTAATGAAGATTTTAACTTCAGAAAGTGAAGATGCAGGGTTATCATGCATACCATAGTAAGAGAAGGAGGATTCTATCCTGGAGCCTAGAAGGCCGGCCAAAATTGAGAAGGCTGCCATTTTGAGTGATGCTATGTGAGTGGTGACCCAGTTACAAAGTGAAGCCCAGAAGCTAAATGAATCAAATGAGGATTTCAAAATGAAGATTAAATAATTGAAGGTGGGATTTTTTCAGAGTAACAACTTTCTTTTATATGTTTGGAGATGTACTTCATTTAGAAACTGTTGCTTCATCTGCATTTCCCTTTTCTTGTGCAGGCTGAGAAGAAGAAGCTTTGTGATGAGAAGCAGAGGCTCAAGGCAGACAAAGAGAAGTTTGATTTGAAGTATAGATGCTTCTTCAGACCTTTCTGACAATCAAATATGTGCAAAGCTCTAACATTTTCAGTATTGTTTCCAATCTTTCACTTCATTGGGATTTCCAGTATTGTTTTCTTTTTTAATTTTTTTCTTGCGTTTCTGTTTGAAATATAAATTCTGTAAACGGTAGCATTATGTAAAAGACTTATAATAGATCAGGGAAGTCAATCCCATCCAAAATTTTACAAAACTTCAATATAAATTTTGCACTACTCTGTTACGATTTTGTCAATGTCAAATGTAGATCATATTGCACAATTTGGGAATGCTCTTTTCATTATAATTGCTGTTGGAGCCTAACTGCAAGTAGTTCCATCAATGGATGGAATTTACACTTTTATTATTTTCATTGGAAATTTTGAGTTATTGTTGAATTTATTATTTGGTTTTTTTTATTGAAAGCAGCAATTCATGAAATTGGTTATGGGAATCAGGTGGAGATTTCTACAATCTGTTTGGATATGACAATCTCACTTCTTCCAAGTGACTAATTTTGACTGGTTATACCCACTTATTTCTAAGAAGGAAGAGACAAACAAGAGACTTGGTATAACTTTCTCTCTTTTTTCTGATAATGGAATTTATTTCAGAATATGCTGCATCTTTGACTTATTCAGGCATAGAATATAGAATTACCTATACCAGTGTTAAAATGTCAATGATATTTTGGGGAATTTCTGATTTTCACTGTAAGGGTTTTGATGTTTTGGAGAATTTCTGATTTTCAATCATATGCTGAAACAGTTAAAGCACTGACATACATGGATTTAAGATTTGTAACACTCTGCAATAAGTTGACAAGTCGGGAAATAGATCTTATATTGTCCTGTGTTCCTCTTCATCTTGCTTTTTAAGAATTGCAAGTAAATATTGATTTCACATTAATATGCAAGTTCAATTCTACCACAACTAGATTCTTTGAGGGCACTAAATGCAACATGTGTTTATTGGATTTTGTTGAGTTTAAACACATGGGTGGAAAAGAATTTAAGTTTCATATTAAAAAGATTAGACAAGTTTGAATGGTTAATGTAACACAATTAAACCCAATTACAATAAATTTGTTTTTTTTTTTTTTTTTTTTTTAATTGCAACCTGAAAGGAATTCCAATTGCATAATGGTGTGCTCATCTGCACAGCAGGCTTTCCATTGAAAGATTTTTCTGGCATGCAAACTAATTGCCAGTCTTACTCAATTATTCTACCGTATGTCTTTCTCATTTTCCTTGTTATGCCATGGCTGAGGCTTATTCAGTAGAAAGTATAATTTGTAATACATTGGGAATCAGAGTTTTCATGGCTATGATCTAGTTAGCTCAACCAACTTCAACTTCATGTGTTTTCTATAACTTTACAGGTTTGAACTGAAGTTTGTGATTTTGTCGTGCAACTTGATGTTGATATTGAAACTCAGATACAAGTGAAGGAAGATGGACATAAGAGGAGGTTCGCTACTTGTGATTAAGTTGCCTTTTAGCATTGTAATTTGTTGTTCATTTTTATGTTTCTCTTGTGGTTCTACCTTCGCAGGATCCAACCTGTTGGGTGGTCATATTCTGAATGAAGTTTGATACTTGTTTGCAAAGAATTGTTGCATTGATCTATCATCTTATTATGTATTGTTCTCTCCAATTTGCAACTTACTTTGTATAGAGACAGCAGATAGGCCTGGATTACTGGTAGAAATCATCAAAATTATTACTGATATCAACGTTGATGTGGAATCAGCAAAGATTAACGCAGAAGTTTGCTCTCTCTCTCTCTCTGTGTTTAAATTGTACCAAATCATCCTTGAGCTATAAAAATCCCTTGTTTAAATTGTGTGCTTCAAGATTTGATTTATGGTTCGTAGTTGCATTTTGTGAGGCTTTTGGAACAGATGCTAGTGACTCGATCCCTTCTAGCTACCTTGAAAACGACTAGTTATCAATAATGTTTAGTAAAAAAGCAAAACTAGATCAAGCTTGTTTGTTAAGTAAACCTTCTCCTATGCAATGTATTTTTAAATTTTTAAAATGAGCATATATTTCTCATTGCTGTTTTGTGACATGGTAATCTTGGCAGCACATAAGAGCATATGGTTGTGCATTTTCAGTATAATGTAGTTTCCTTGTGCATATCTTGTTTTCATATATGATATGCTGCTCAACTTCTTAAATGAATTCTTGATAGGTACTATGAAATTGTTAACAAATGTCCTTGCTCCTTTTTGTTTTATTCAAGTTAATGTACGGAAAGATCCTGTCACTGGTTTCTATCTCTCTGAGCTAAGGAGTAATTAGCGTGTGATATCAGTAACAACCCACCTTAACAACTTGCTTGGATAACAGTCATGGCTAATGCCATAATCCCAATAGACCCGATGATTGTAGTGCATCTGTGGCCCATCTTTGATCAAGTCTATAACATACTCAACCATCAACACAGCTTGCCTGCAATGATTGGTGTTGAGATTTCAAGTATCCATCTTCTGATGCATGTGATCAAATTGTTAGAATATTTCAATAATAGATTTATTCTTTCTCCATAGCATGCATAAATAAAATCTAACAATGACATACCTCCAATATTCCCATGACTAAACAAATGACTATGTTAGTCTACACAATAGGAATAAATACAATACAAATTTCATGCTCATCACCGGTAAATGACTGTCTTCTCAAAATCGTGGGAAGGGTCCCAACCGTAATCATTTAGGATATGTGAAAAAAGGCGAGGTTCTTCGGGTTCATATCTTAGTTTCGCTTTGTTATCTTGTCTAAAGTTTTTTGTCGAAATGAAAGTGAACTCATCATAAGTTTCTGGGACATGCCAAAAGAATAATTTTAGTCTTTGGAGTTAAATAGGGCTAGAATTGGATGCCACGGGGAAATGAAAATGGCCATGTTAGATGTGTTGGACTTCTTTCGAATCTAATCTCAAGCAGCGCCCAAATAAATATGCATGCATGGTTGATTTTTTTTTATTTGTTTGTCATTTTTTCGAAGGTCATTGGTTCTATTTTGAATTTGAAATTTAATCAATAATTTAATATTGAACACTTTTGTTATGAACTTGTCTCCCAAATACATCAGGTAAAATAAAAACTTGGTAACAAAAATCACTCAACAACATTCCTCACGAAGAATTTTTCTAATTATTGTTATGTTATGCCTAAAGCATCATCATTATGAAGCTGAAACCCATATTTGGATGTGTTAGAACATGATTAAATGATTAAATTTATCTGTTCTTATCAACTTAAGCATTTGAGATGATGATGCAGCGTGATTTAGTAGGCTGCAGCGAAAAACAACAATAAAGCAGCGGATAACTAATTCCAGATCTTGAGTCTATCAATGATCTAAGAATTCTTCTAAAAACAATAGATACTCTCTAAAATTTAAAGTAAAAGATGAATAAACTTAACTCTGAGTATTCTCATTAATCAAAATCAATAATAATCAATAATAATCTACAAATCCTTGAGAAGGATCTACAACATCTTCATGTCTGAACTCTTCATCACTGAATTCGGATTCCTGAAACTCTTCATCCACAGATTCTTTTTCCTCCTCCACAGAATATGGATTCGGTTTATGGATTTGTGGTTGGCAAGTAAGGGTCCAATTGGCCTGTCGTGGACTCTTTGCCTCACTCCATGTTTCCCTAAAAGCCTTTTTTTTGTAGGAATTTTCTATTTTCTTTGTGATAGCCATAGACCATTGTCTCCAATTTTGTGACTTCTGGCCCATGGTATAACTATGGGGCAAGAAAGCGACCCGCATATATTTCAATAGTTTTTCCCAACTATTGATCTTCAATTTGCCTTCCCGCTTCCTAGTGTTCTTCAGTTGTTGCCACCATGCACCAACTCTTCCTTGGAATGTATGTACCACCAAAGAGACTTGTTGTTCATCGGGCACTCCGTTGAATTCAAAAACCTCTTCAACAACTAACACCCAATCTAGAAATTCGTCGGGTTCTAGATCCTCGTCGAATTTCGAAATTTTGAGTTCGAATCTACTTACCCGCCGATTGGCATGAGCTTGCGCAAGGTGCTGACGTCCCTGCGTTCGGCGCTCCGCAAACGGGTTTCTAGATCCGTTCCCATGTTGACCACACAAGTTGGATAATTGGGTAGTGAGGTCTTCAATTTGATCCCTCATAGCCCTGAATCGATCCTCCTTGTGTTGCCAACGTTCAACAATAGATTTGCCTTCCGCCTCCGCGAATCGCGGTCTTGGTTGGCGACGATAATTGTTCGGCCCATCACTCATGTACCTCAAACGAATCGCCAATTGCTCCTTACGCGCTGTCTCCGTGCGCACGTACACCTCGTTCATGTCTGGAAAGTGGTTGCTCCTCCCCATTCATAGAAAGTAACTGAGCTCTGATACCAACTGATGCAGCATGACTTAGTAGGCTGCAGCGAAAAACAACAATAAAGCAGCGGATAACTAATTCCAAATCTTGAGTCTATCAATGATCTAAGAATTCTTCTAAAAACAATAGATACTCTCTAAAGTTTAAAAGAAAAGAGGAATAAACTCAACTCTGAGTATTCTCATTAATTAAAATCAATAATAATTAACAACTGTTTTCTCTAGAGGCTATAAGTATATATTTATAGCCCAAAACCCTAAACATAATAAAATATGACATAAATACCCCCCAAACCCTAAACCTAATAAAATAATGAAATAAAGATTCCCAAAACCCTAACCCTAATAAAGTAATAACATAAAGTCGGTTTAAGATAATAAAAAAACGCAGAAAATTAACATAATGCTCCATGTGCAATTGATCGCTGGTACAAGTGCGATCGATCTCAGTTCCAGGGACCTAATGCGCAAGTGTTTGGAATTGTGCTCGATCGCAGGTACATGTGCGATCGATCGTAATTCTAGGGGAACGGCGATCTAAATCAGATAATCAATAATTTAACATGGTATTAGAGCCAAAAGTCCTGAGTTCGAAATTTGACTCTGTCATTTACCTTACATTTCAATTAAAAATTTCATGTGTAGATTCTCATCCATTAAAAAGAAGTTTGAGCCCACATATGAGAAAGAGTGTTAAAATATAATTAAATGATTAAATTTACTTATCCCTATCAACTTAAGCTTTTGAGACAAATTGTGTTTTAAAAGGATGCTGACAAGAGAACTACGTTTGTGAGTCAATGAGGATGGTGGTTCAGTTGAAGATCCAGTCACTTATTTGGTTAAAGGAATAATTGAGGATGATGCAGGACCATCCAAAGGAGAGTCGGATGACGATGGAGGGAGCATTGTATCTGTGGGAGTGGATTCTGGCGCTTGTGTTGGTAGGAAGCAGAAATACTTTCAAGAGTTGGAGTAGGAACCAGAGCCAGCGGTGTCACTGAAGAAGCTGGTGGTTTTGCTTAGTTGTTTCTTCCACTTATTAGCCTGCTTGTAAACTTTCCTCTTGTATTTTCTTAAGTTTTCTGCAATTATTGTAAAGAGCTCTTAGCTCCTTTGGTTATAAATATAAGAACAACTTATTGTTTTGGTTAATGCAACCAAAACAGAGTTCCTCCAAAATCTTCTTTCAAGCACATCACGGTTTGGGGCATACTGGAAAACTGAGAATTTAATTGAAATCATAACAAGTAGAATCATGTTTATATAAAAATAAAGTGATTGTCGGTATATAAAATTGAGTCTGGTGGTTGTATCCCACCCACCGTTTGAACTAATCATAGAGAAATGATTTGATGGGTTTTCAGTTTGAGCTATTCACAGGAATCGTGTATATATACAGGTAGAGTAGAGGGAAAAGGAAAGAACCCTTTGAGAATGAAGATAAGCTGTTTAGTTGTGTTTAGTCTTTGGAGTTGGTTCAAGTATCATGAAGATATGGCAATGACAGACCAACTAACCCTCACTCTCTCTCTCTCTCTCTCTCTCTCTCTCTCTCTCTCTCTCCGTCGTTTGCTAACATTTACCAAAAGTAACCCAGCCTCAATACCCATGTCAGATTCAGAGTTTTCCAAGCTCAAATCTTTGGGAAAAAAAAAAAAAAAAAAAAAAGAAGAAGAAATGTGTTATGTGGGTAAAGCTACAAAGATCTTCTTCATCTTCATTGTCACGGTGTTGGTGGTTCTTGGTCTTGTTCTGGGATTTAGGTTTCTCCGCCATACCCTCCAGAAGACCCACAAAAGCACTGGCGACTCTTGCGATCTTCTTCATCTTCTCCTCCGGTGGCCTTCCCTAACCCCAGCTTTGCCCCACCAAGCCCACCTAACCCATATACATGCGCTGACCCTAACATCTCTAACCAGCCCAGTCCATCTAACCCAAACCCAAGCCCAAGCTCACCTCCACCTGAATCTTACCCACCTCCGTCGGTTGCGCCACTGCCAATTAATCAGCCGAGTCCGGTGATGGTGACACCTGGCCCTGTGCATGGTTAGCTGCATTTTTTATTTTGTCTAGAGTTTTATTATGGCATTATTTTGCATTAGATAATTCTGATTAATTTGTATTCTTTTTACGGTTAAATAATTGGTAATTCTTAGTTGAGTTTGAATATATAGGACAATGTGGGTTGATTGATTAGTAGGGTGTTCCTGCTTCTGTTTTTTGCAACGGTGGATCTGGTTTTTCTGGGTTTGTAGAATCTATTTGTTGGTACAATCATTGATACCATCAGTGGATTTACAGAGTTATCCTTGCAATTCCATTCTATTTTTGTGCAGTGAGACCTTGTCCCACTTGTCAAATTATGTTGACTAGGTTGTCAACTTTGTAGTGGATTAATTGGCTGTTGCTTATGCCAGTAATTAATTACTGCTAATATCCATTAACACTATGTTTAAGTTGAACTGTCAAATTTTGGCAGAAGCAACAATTAAATTCGTTCTGCCGATGCTCGATTGTGCTTCTCATTTTCAAGGTTTTTCTTGAAATAAACTATAGAATATAGGGATAAACTGCATATTGTATTTCTGTGTGTTTAGAACTGTATACAATGGGACCTATTTATAGTTGAATAAGGCCAGACAGAATAGGAATTACAATCAAGGAATTAATGTACAATATTACAAAATAATATCAATGTATATACAGGGAAAATATATCAAATCAGCAATTATGGTGATTATCAACAATTATGGTGATTATCAGAATATAATCAGAATATATTCTGATTATATTCTAACATCCCCCCTCAAACTCAAGGTGGTAATGTAGATGCCAACTTGAGTTTGGAAACAAGATCACGGAACCGTCCAGGTGGATGTGCTTTGATGAACACATCGGCCAACTGATCAGCGGAAGCAATGGGACAGAGACGGAGAGTCCCCTGCAAAAGATGATGGTGCACAAAATGACAGTCGATCTCAATGTGTTTAGTACGTTCATGAAATACATCATTATGCGCAATTTGAATCGCACTTTGATTGTCACAAAAGATAGGAGAACTGGAGGTCTGAGGAACACCCATATCATGTTGGAGCCAACGAAGCCAAAGGAGCTCAGAAGTGGTGTCGGCAAGAGCACGATACTCAACCTCGGTGCTAGAGCGTGCAACAACTGATTGTTTCTTGCTACGCCAAGAGATGAGAGAATCACGAAGTAAGAAACAATAACCCGTGGTGGAACGACGATCAGTGGGATCACCTGCCCAATCAGCATCTGAATATACATGTAAGTCTAATGATGAGTGAGAAGAGAAATGCAAACCATGAAACAGGGTGCCCTTCACGTAGCGAAGGATGCGAAGAACAGCCGCATAATGAACCGAGCGTGGCACTGTCATAAACTGACTAACAAGGTGGACTGCATAGGCAAGATCCGGTCGTGTCACAGTAAGATAGATGAGACTGCCAACTAACTGTCGATAGAGAGTGGCATCAGAAAGTAGCTCACCATCAGTGGCACGAAGTTTGACATTTGTCTCTAAAGGGCTATCAACAATTTTGCAATCAGTAAGGCCAGCTTGTGAGAGGAGATCTGAAGCATACTTGGCTTGAGAGAGATAGTAACCATTTGGATCAGAAGACACTTCCAATCCAAGAAAGTAGCTGAGAAAACCCAAATCCTTCATCTCAAATTGTTGGCTCAAAAACTGTTGAAGGTTACGAGTACCAACAGTATCATCTCCAGTAATAATCATATCATCAACATATAGTAAGAGGAGAATGAGACCAGCATCAGATCGCCGGATAAAAAGAGCAGAATCATAGGGGCTAGAAACAAACCCAATCTGCGCAATAGTGGAACTGAATTTGGCAAACCAAGCCCTTGGAGCCTGTTTCAGACCATACAATGCCCGGCGAAGTCGGCAAACCTTGTGTGGCGGATGATCGTACCTAGGAGGAGGCTGCATATAAACTTCTTCACTAAGATCACCATTGAGAAATGCGTTTTTCACATCCATTTGAAAAAGATCCCAACGACGCACAGAAGCAACAGCAAGGAGTGATTGAACAGAAGTAAGGCGAGCCACGGGTGCAAAAGTCTCCTCATAATCAATACCATACTCCTGATTGAACCCCTTTGCCACAAGATGTGCCTTGTATCGCTCAATAGACCCATCAGATTTTGTCTTAATCTTGTATACCCACTTGCACCCTACCTCAGTTTTGCCTGGAGGTAAATCAACTAAGTCCCAAGTATGGGTTTTGGAAAGGGCATTAAGTTCTTCAGACATAGCATTCTGCCAAAGAGGGTTAGCATGAGCCTCACGGAAGCAGTGAGGTTCATCGACAATAGCAAGAGTAGAATAACAGTAATAATCATGAAGATGGGAAGGAAGAGATGTTACCCGAGTAGAACGACGAGGGATAGAGGGGGCGGGCTCAAAAGTAGATGGATCAACAGGCAGGGCAGAGTCATTGGGGTCGACCGTCGGAATGTCGTCAGGAGAGCTTGTCATCCCTGCATCAAGATCAGTAGTGTCGGGGAGCAAATCAAGTGAGACATTAGTGAAGATAGGAGAAGAACTAGAGGGGCGAGTAGGAAAAGACTCCATATCACTAAATAGCCTATGTTCCCAAAAAGTGACGTGCCGCGAGATGCGTAGCCATTTGGAAATAGGATCATAACAACGATATCCTTTGTGTTCAATGCCATACCCAAGAAAACAACATAGACGAGAATGAGGTTCTAATTTTGTTCGTTCATGGGATGGAAGTAGCACGAAACAGACACAACCAAAGAGGCGGAGAGATTGGTAATTAGGAGGAGAACCATACAGAAGTTCATAGGGGGACATATTTAAGGTAGTGGGAGACGAGACCCTATTAATGGTATAAACAGTGGTAAGAGCGGCTTCTCCCCAAAAGTGTTCAGGGATAGAAGGAGATAGGAGCAAAGCCCTAACAGTGTCTAAGATGTGCCTGTGTTTACGTTCAGCACGACCATTTTGCTAAGTATTTGGGCATGAGCGATGGGGAAGAGTGCCATTTTGTTTGAGAGTAGTAAGGAGGTAGATTCACGATATTCCATTGCATTATCAGAACGAAAAAATTTTATGTTGCGAGAAAATTGGGTTTGAATCATTCGTTGAAATTCAAAGTAAATTTTCGGAAGTTCAGACCGATTTTGTAAAAGATAAAACCATGTGTATCGAGAAAAATCATCCACAAAAATGACAAAATAGCAGGATCCACCCATGGTGGGAATAGGCGCAGGGCCCCATACATCAAAATGCACCAAATCAAAAGGAGCAGAAGAAACAGATGTACTATTATTAAAAGGTAAAGCACTTTGTTTTCCAAGTTGACATGCAACACAATCAAATGACTCAGACTCAACAGACCCTAATTGACCACTTGTAGCTAAAGAACGAATACAAGAAATAGATGCATGCCTTAAACGAGAGTGCCATAAACTGAGGGTGGTAGAGGGAGACCGAGATGGAGTGGCAGCTGACACAGCAGGAGGAAGATGGAGTGATGAAAGCTCAAACAGACGTCCAATCTTACGGGCGGTCCCAATTAGCTGTCCCGTCTGTGGATCTTGCACATCACAACCTCGGTTAAAAAAGTGCAATTCTAAGCCAAGTTCACAAAGTTGACCAACAGATAAAAGATTTAACGAGAGATTAGGCACTAAGTATGTATCAGACATAGATAGCTAATGAGTTGAAACAGACCCAACGTGACTAACAGCAAGATGGGAACCATTAGCAGTGTAAATGGTGGTAGGCCTAGGTAACACAGATTTTGCAGAAAATATGGAAGAATTCGGTGTCATGTGATTACAACAAGCAGAATCAATATACCAAGAGGAATTACCTGGTGTGGTGGACATGGCGGTATTAAGATTGGACTTAGATAAAACCTGATGAATGAGAGCTTCTATTTCTGCAGGAGAAAGAGTACTGGGTTGGGGTGCAATATCGGTGTAAGACATATCTGATGTATCAGTATGAGTGACCGCAGCAGCCTTATGACTAGGAGCTCGATGATTCCCACGAGAAAGTCTTTTCCTGCATTCACTATATCTGTGGCCAAACTTCTGACAATAGTGGCACTGGATGTTCCGATTGGATGAGGAAGACCCGGCAGGAATAGAATTAGGAGCACGCGCATTGCAGGATGCAGTGGCCATGACCATCTCAGAGGTGTGTAACTTCATAGTAGAGAATCGAGTCTCTTCTGAAACAAGTTCACTAAGAGCACTCTCCAAAGATGGCAGTGGTGAGCGGTGAAGAAGAGAAGCTCGAGTATGCTCAAACTCATCTCGAATTGCCGCAAGAAACTCGGCTAGGCACATGCTATCGCGAAAAGCGATGTACTCAGAGGCCTCAACCTTATCCCTCCACTTTGGCTCACATAGTGCTAATTGATTCCAAAGACAAGTCATTTGTGAATAAAAATCAGTAATACTCTGACCTGGTTCCTGGCGCATGTGATGGAGCTTGGTCACAATCTGAAACCGCTGAGCAAGATCAGTAGTGCTATAGCGCTGAGCTAACATATCCCAGACATCTTTGGCATTGTCAAGATTGCCAAATGTCATGCTGATGGAGACCAAACAAGTGTTGGAGAACCAAGAACTAATCCTGTAATGGATACTTTTCCATGTGCGGAGGCGGGTTGAGCAAGCCGCAGCAGGTTCCTCTTTTCCAGCAAGAGGCTTAGGTTCTTCACCAGAAACATACTCCCAAAGACAATGTCCTTTAAGCCACCTACTCATATTTTGAGACCAAACCGGGTAATTGGAGCCATCAAGAATAGTAGGGATAGGTTGGGTAATATCTTTGGTGTTTGGGAGAGTGGTAGGAGGTATGGCCATTTTTTTTTTTTTTTTTGGGATATAATCCGGTGTGGTTGGGTGTAGGGTAGGTTCTGTGAGCCTGGTGCGAGAATTAATCTGGTGTGGTCGAGTGTATGATAGGGGATATAAGCTTGTTTTTAAGGGTTAGGATCTGGTGTGGCTGAGTGTATAGTAAGGAGTATAGGCTTGGTTCAAGAGGGCTGAGATCTAGTGTGGCTAGGTGTATTGTAGGTGTGTGAGCTCAAAAAATAGGAATAATCTAGTGTGGTAGATTGTATTAAAAAAAAATGAGCTCAACAGGACAACTTACAAGGTGGCGGCGCGTGGGGGCTCTAGGTGGCGCGTGCTTCAGCTGATTCGACAAATCGGCAGCCTCCGATCACGAATCTGTGATTTGTTTTGGAAAACGGCTGACAAGGGCGGCGCGTGGTGGCCGGAAACAGTGCGCGGTGGTGGTTCAAAATTCCACCGAAAGGTTGTGGCGGCGCGTGGCGGTGCGTGGAGTCTCCTGGTGGCGCGTTCTTTCGGCAGGTCAGTAGATCGGCAGCCTCCAATCTGGATTCTGGCGGAATTTTCTGAAAACGGCTGACTGGGGCGGCGCTTGGTGGCCGGAGGCGGCGCGTGAATAGTGACACAGAGACTTTAGGCGGCGTGTGAGAGAGCGTTGAAACTCAGAACGTTGATCTGATAACTCCACAGGACAGATCGGACCTTTTTGAGCCTGTTGGTATAATAATTATACCAAAACAAGATCGAAAAAGCCTTTGAACGGACTGACTTCCTACTTCTCTAGACAAGGCCAAAACTTGGCTCTGATACCATGTTGAAATAAACTATAGAATACTAGAGAATATAGGGATAAACTGAATATTGTATTTCTGTGTGTTTAGAACTGTATACAATGGGGCCTATTTATAGTTGAATAAGGCCAGACATAATAGGAATTATAATCAAGGAATTAATGTACAATATTACAAAATAATATCAATGTATATACAGGGAAAATATATCAAATCAGCAATTATGGTGATTATCAACAATTATGGTGATTATCAAAATATAATCAGAATATATTCTGATTATATTCTAACAGTTTTATTGCTCATTTTCAAGGTTTTCTTGGAGTAATTGGCACACCTTGGTAGTTTAATGAATCACTTTAGTACACTTTAAGCTTCAGGGGAAATTTTTAAAAACCATTGTTATTTAAGGAGGCTTTTTTTATATTTTTTCCCAACAAAAATAGATAAAATTTCATTTACGATCGACTAAGTAATGAGAAATAGTGGAAACTTTACAAAACCTCCCGAAATTTTTTCCCTTTTCCTTTCCTACGTTGAAGAAAAAAAAAATGTTAAGAGCACTAAATCTTTTACTAAGAAATGTGTACTATTAAGATGATGTTGAGCTTATTCATTGAAAATGATCAAAACAATCAATAAAAAATAAAAATAAAAATAAAAGAGAAATGTTGAGAGTACAAAATCTTTTATGAAAGAAATGTATACTACTTTTTTTTTTTTTTTTTTAAGCAAATAAGGAAATGGCTACAGGGGAGGATCTTTACCACTTCTGATCCGAAAGGAAGAAGAAGTGGGAGATTCTAACAACGAAAAAAAGGTGGGCACCCCAACAATAAATCCAAAACAAACTAAAACAGTGCAACAATAATTACAAAGGGTAGAAAATAGATCAAACAAGTGACTCGGTCCTCTCAAAGGGCCACACATGGTAGTAACAATAATTACAAAGAGTCGGAAATGTATACTACTTATTTCTACTTACTTATACTCTCTTTTCTCCAAATCACAATTCAAACAACCAAAACATCAACACAACCACCATTCAATATCAACACAAGTTACAACCAATCTCAACTTACAACATTTAAACGTACACTTCTACAAACCTCAAACATCCGCAACAAAAAATATTTACATTATCACTTTCAAACCTAAAACTAACATTTCAAAACAAAAAATAACATCATATAATCTCCCAAACTAACGAAAATCAGCATTTAATCAAAAACTTTAATTAACATCAAAACTCAACAACTCAACAATAAACGAATAAAATCTGGGATTAATGCTTACCCCATGGAGTTTCTTCAAGCTTTTCTCCCTCGCCTTGTTTACTCTATTTTCCTCTTTCATAATAAAATTTTCCATAAAATCAATTTAAAAAGAATCGCTAATTAAGCCCTGAGAGGATTCACACCATTCCTAGAAGCCAAATCAACTTTTAAACCAAACTTTTTTTCTAAAATGAAATTTAGAAATTAAATGTTCAAAGCGTAAATGTTTGTAAATCATGAATATTGACCTTTTTATTTTTCTATTCAAACGAGGAAAACAAACCCCTATCAGAGAAGGGGTTGCTCCTAAGGGTGACATTATACATATATAGGTGAATCAGACTAGCCACATTTTTTTTTTTTTTTTTCTTTTGAAAAATAGTATAATTGTAATTTTATGTTGACTCTGAAAAGAAAATTGATGGGTTCTATACAAAATTGACAGACTGATTAATTTAATAATGAAAACAAACCTAAGGAGATAAAAGATAAAAGTAGAAAATAGAGAGTAATTTGATTTAGGTCAAAACGTAGGGAATGAATCAATAATTATGAAAACAAGAAAGAAGATGATCAAAGAGGCTCAAAGGGAAACACCCACTCAATAGAAATCAAACCAAAACCCTATTATCTAAACCCCAAGCCTTTCAAAGAATAAGATTTGCTTAAACTTACCTAGCTTTGTCCTTTAGTAAGAAACTGATCAGTTCTAAACAATCTATTTTAGCAATTGCTCTTCAGTTTTGGGATGATAAACTTATAAACCTGTTATATAATTCCGTAACAAAATGATTCTTCTGTACAAATTTCCACCATTTTTCCGACAGAGCCCACATGAAAATATAATTTAGGGAAAAATATAAAAAAGCCCTCCAAACTACCAGCCGTTTTCGATTTAGCCCCCTAATATTCTAAAAGTGATAAAGTAGCCCCCCAAACTACCCAGCTATTGCATTGTGGCCACTCCGTTAGTCAAAACCGTCGTTTGATAAACCGCAAAAACGACGTCGCTTTGTTATGGGTAAGTTACTACAATGCCCTTTTATAAAAAAAAAAAAAAAAATTTGGAAAAAATATAAAAAGCCCCCCAAACTACCAGCCGTTTTCATTTTAGCCCCCTAATGTTCAGAAAGTGATAAAGTAGCCCCCAACAAAACGATATCGTTTTGAATTTCCATCCAAACTGATGGTTTTGACTAACGGAGTGGCCAACATGCAATAGTTTGGTAGTTTGAGGGGCTACTTTATCACTTTTGAAACATTAGGGGGCTAAATCAAAAACGGCCGGTAATTTAGGGAGCTTTTTTATATTTTTCCCTATAATTTACGTAAGTAAAAAATATTAAAAACCAAAAGAAAAAAAAAAAGAAAAAAGAAAAAAAAGAAGAAGAAGTTGATTCTTGTGGCCTAAAATTAACGGCATAGCCAAAAACCCCCCAAAACGGACCAAAATAATTCGGGTCCACTTTTGGGTGCGGAAAGACGAAGAGATATAGGGGAAATACAAAAGCTAAAAAAAAAAAAAAAAAGTGTGGGGGTGTCGGGTCTAGTGGGGAAAAAAGGTAGGACATGATGATGGAATGGGTGTTGTGAATTAAAGAAACAAAGAAATCCAACTTATACTTACAAAAATTACAAACATGGCCTTATAAGGCCATGTTTAATTAATATTTTCCTTAATTATACACATAACCCTAAAAAGTTTAATTTTTTGGAATGGACCATACTAAATATTTGGGGATATTACAGGTACGCACCTTCTTTTCTAAATCGAACTAGCTTGTATATGGCTTTAAAATAGCTCATAAGATTCATGCAGTGAGGGAGATACTTGATAACATTGCAACTAATAGGATCAAATTTGGCTTTACTGAGCGCCCTACAAGGATACAGTTTGAGAATAGGAAGAGAGAAGATACACATTCGTTTATAGCTGACGAAGAAGTTATTGGGAGAGAGGTTGAAAGGAAGACTATTAAAGAGTCGTTGTCGGATTTTAATACGATACTAAAGGGTTCCATTATTTCATAGTTGGGATTGGTGGACAAGGCAAAACCATGCTTGATCAGTATGTTTTCAATGACAAGGAGGTCCAAAGTCATTTTGATCAGAAACTTTGGGTGTGTGTCTCTAAAGTTTTTGACGTGAAAACTATTGTTCAAAAGATCATAGAATGTGCAATTGAAAGGAGACCCGAAAGCAATGAGATTGATTTGTTGCAACGTCAACTTCGAGCAGAAATTGATGGGAAGCGATATTTACTTGTGTTAGACTATGTATGGAATGAGGATTTTGAAAGATGGTCCAGTTTGAAAAAACTTCTGGTGGGTGGCAAATGGGGAAGCAAAGTTTTGGTTACTACACGTAGCAAAAAAGTTGCAGAGATTATAGACAAAGATTCACTGTTTCTTTTGGGAGGTCTATCTGAAAGTAATTCTTAGGATTTATTTAAGAAAATGGCATTTGAAGATGGGAAAGAGCTAAAAGAATCCAGAGATAGAAAAAATCGGAAAGGAAATCGTACAAAAGTGTGCACAAGTTCCTCTTGCTATAAGGAACATAGGGAGTATTATATTTCAAAAAATCGGAGGATGAGTGGTTACGCTTTGAAAACAATGAACTTTACAAAATTACTCAACAAGACAATGATATTTTCCTAATACTTAAGTTGAGTTATGATCATCTCCCATTACACTTGAAGCAATGCTTTGCTTTTTGTTCTTTGTTTCCAAAACATTCTGAAATTGAAGTGTGGTTGTCGATTCAGCTATGGATAGCTCAAGGCTTTATTTATTCATCAAATAGAAATAGTTGTCTTGAAGATGTTGGTCACGAGTATTTTGTGGATTTGCTGTGCAGGTCATTTTTCCAAGACGTAGAAAGAAATGAATATGGTGATATAGAAACATGCAAAATGCACACAAAATGGAACGCTTCTTTTGCTATTGCCAACAACGTCTAGCCATAAGCCAATCTATGATACACTTGTTTCAAGGTTTAAATGCTTACATGCTTTAAATTTGAGTCGATCAAATATTCAATATGTATCGTATTCCATTGGCAAGTTAAAGCATCTAAGATTTCTTTACCTTTCTTGGAATGAAGATATCAAACTACTACCGTCTTCTATAACTAAATTACAAAATTTGCAAACACTAAGACTTGACTTTTGTAGTGGGTTTAAGGAATTGCCAAAAGACACTAAAAAATTGATCAGCCTTAGGCATCTTGCACTTTATGAGTGTAGGAGCTTGACTCATATGCCGGATGGACTGGGCAAGTTAACCGCTCTCCAAACACTGACGATGTACAGTATAGGGAAGAAGAAGAAAAGTTATTTTCCAAAGCAAAAGGACGGGCTAGATGGTCTGGATGGTTTACATGAATTGCGAGGAGAACTACGTATCAAGGGTTTAGAGCACTTGAGATCTTCTCCGTCGAAAGCCAAGGCTGCACACTTGGAGAAAAAGCGACACCTTAAAATCCTGAAATTAGAGTGGGACCCAGATACTTGTGACTATAATAGTAAGGCAACTGCAAATGATGAACAGCTACTGGAACACCTTCAGCCACACCACAATTTGAAACAATTAATTGTAAATGGGTATGCAGGTGTGCGGTTTCCTTTCTTGATGTCATTGCTCTCGAATTTGGTTTCTATTTTCATATACAGTTGTAAATGGTGCGAGTGTATCCCACCATTGAAACAATTCCCTTCTCTCAAGATTCTTAGTCTTTTCGACCTATGTGTGCTGGATTACATAAGCAATGATGGTAGTGATGTGTCCTCTTCTTCCCTCCAACGTCTCAAGCTTGAGAAATTGCCTTACTTGAGGGGATGGTCGTGGCATGCAGTAACAATAAATCATGGTATTCCATTAGTTTTCTTTCCTTGCCTTTCTTCTTTAAGTATCATTGATTGCCCTATTATGTCACCAACACCAGTCAGAGTACTCAATAACATTGCAAATGATGATCATGGGGAATCATCGTCATCACTTTTCTACTCATTGTATGGAATGGATCTGTAGCCTAATGCAGCAATTATTCCTCAGGTTTTTAAGTCACCAATTTGACGGTAATTTTCTTCTTCTTGTTGTTCATCTTGTTTTACTCTGTCAAGCTTTTGATATATGATGTACGATTTCATATGTGGAACCAACTGTTGGATGGAACAAACAAGGGTTTAAGAATAGACTCATTATCAAACCTTGCCCACAATCAGATTTGCAAAAAGCTCTCAATTATCCACTATTGTTTCCTGTCTTTCACTTCAAGAGCATTCTCACGGGTCTAATATCTTGCTTCTTTTTTCTTTTATGTTTTTTAAATATTTCTTGTGTTTCCTCAGGTGACAGGTCCATTTCGATTTGTAATTTCAAAACTTGGATTTTAAAAGGTGTGATTTTTGAAAATGCAATTAAACATAAAGTAGATCATGATTTGAAAATGCAGATTTTTTAACATTTTCAAAACCTAATTCTTTATAAACACATTCACATATGATGCATCTTTTGTAATTTTGTTTAAAATTGCACCCGTGGCCTGCAAAATTGCAGAGCCAAACGGTAGTATTGTATTGGGTAAAAAACTTATGATAGACCAAGAAAGTCTTTCACATCCCAAATTTTCTTAAAAACTCAATAAAAATTTTGCGCAACTCTGGGATTTCTCATAATCAAATGCAGATTTGGACAGATTCTTTTTGTTATTATTGTTACTGGTGTCTATCAGCAACTCACTCTATTCATGGATTGATTTGACCTTTTTACTATTTTCATTGGAAAATTTTGAGTTATTGTTGAGTTTATTATTTGGTATTTTGATGGTAAGTAGAGACGTGCATAAAAAATCATCAATTTATGAAGTGGATGTGAGAATCACTAGGGAATTTCTAGAATATTCTCGGATATGTTTTCAGAGCACTTTCATGATGAGGAAGATCGGGTGAGTAAATGGTGCAAGCATGACAATGAGCTGAGCGTGTGAAAGGGGACATTCAATTAACCATATTAATTTGAATTTTTAAATACTATTCTGCCTACAATTTGTTGAGCAAATTTTATCAGCATTTAGAACTTAAAAGACATGATCAAAAATCCTAGCTGTCCTTAAATTCCACCTAACAAGTATTTGGCATTTGCAGGTTTCTTCCACTTACTTGAAAGCATTTTAATCCCAAAAGACAGTGAGAATGCTTGCTTGTCTTCAAGTTAAATCGGTTGCTGTGCTCCAAGGGTACTGACTGGAATTGAAGATCATGTTTACCAACCCCTCTGTTTATGTGTCTCGTGTTAGTGCAATGCTTCAGTTAGTGCTGCCTTTGCATATATTCTTTGCAAGTTATATTCATGGTTCTGTTATATCTAAATAGGCTTTTAAAAAGTCAGCGACATGTAATGAATACGTAAGTGGACTTCTGTTTGCTTGATTGTAAGTGGACTCTGTAGATAATGTTTTTAATATAAATATTTATTTGTAGGAAAGCTACGGATGATATATTGTGTATGCAGTGCTTGAAAATTCAGCCTGTTGGGCCAGGTTGCTCAATTTCTTCCTGTGGTGGACTATCGATAGCAGAGTAATATTGCAGTACTTGCAAATTTTAAAATGATAAAAGGTACATACTTTTATTTTTAATTCATTTTCCCTCCCTAATCATTTATTGATGACATAAGTTTTTACATTTTCAGAGTTTAATGGAGTGAAAATTATCAGATCTATAATTTGTTGGAACCAACTGAAAAAATTGAGTCCAAAATCATTATTTTTTTTTTAAATTTTTTCTTTTTGTAAGTTGTGAACCATTGTACTGTGAGTCCATTTTGTGGTAGGTGACCTGGACAATAGGCAAGTTTACCCCATGTGATCAATATGATTTTGTTTCTCTCCTTTGCCTGTTGCCTAGAACCGGCTTAAGCTATTGATTCTTGTTACTGACTTGTTTATTGTCTGTACATTCATACATCTCTAACCTACATGCTTGTTAAACTTCTATGCTTTTATAAGTACTTGCATGGAAAGTTGCACTTTTATTTCTTGTAGGTACACATTTTGTGTTCAATCGATGTATGATTGGTTAGATATAGTACTCAATGTGTGTACACAGGAGTTTTAAGGTCCATAATAACTGATGGAAACAGAGTGCTATATCTGGCTGCCATTCTTCTTGTCTTTTCTTTCTAATTTCAATAATCTAAATTTAGTGATTATTTTTACTGTGGTTTTATTCGGAAAAGTGAATTCCTACCTTCTTCTCCTTTTATCAATTTTTTTCCCTAAACCTTGGTTCTTTGGCAGAACAAAGATGTAACTGATGCAATTCAGAAGGTTGCTGCTGCTTATGACTGCAAAATTGTTGAATGTGTTTTTCTCCATCAGCTGAAGCAGTTTGACAGGAACTACCACTTGAAGATGAAAGCATCGAGGTTTATTTTCAGTGAAATAAATCAGAAATTTCCTCCCATGCCATTCACAGCTAGGTGTGTTGTGCCTTCACCGCTTTGTTTAAAACATTGTCTTTTGGTGAATGTGTTAATCTTGAACTCTTGCAGCCATATCCTGTTCTTCATGAGAAGCTGGCCCGTAGGAAACTTCTATCTGGGTTCAAAGCAGAACCCTGGTCAGATTCACACACACACAGTTGATGTTAGTTTTTCTAATTTTGCAACAATGGGTTGTTGGTTTTGCAGGAGATTATGTTGCTCACATCAAATTCACAGTTTTGCTAATGCCAAATGTTTCGAATAGAGTCACATCTCATCCTCTGCAGGAGCTGCAGCCCACAAAGACAACAGATGATCCTGAAAGCAAGGCCTTACTAGCCTTGGGCACCATGAAAAAGAAGAAAGGTAAGCTGGAACATGATAATTGGTAAACTAGAACTATATTATCCTCAGTTATGTAATGGAATTCTTATTTGTTGGGATTATTTGTGTGTTGCAGGTAAAAAGGTTGACAAAGCTGAGGAATCAACAGAAGCCATGCCTATGGATCCAACAACAAATGGTGCTGCTTCCCATCCCAAGATTGAGTTTTTTATTTTTTTTAATTTTTTTTGTTCTGTTTCATTTTTCAACCCCCTAGTGAAACTTCGACCAAAATTTTGGGACCCAGAATGTGGTGATGAAAGTGATAAGGCTATTGCAAATGATGAACAATTGCTGCAAAACCTCCAGCCAGACCTAAATTTGAAATTATTATCTATATTTGGGTATGCAGGTGTCAGGTTGTCTAATTGGGTGTCCTCGCTCTCGAATTTGAAATCTATTTTCTTATTGGTTTGTAAATGGTTTCAACATATCCCACCATTGGGCCAATTTCCTTTTCTGAAGCGTCTTTCTCTTAAAAACTTGAGTGAGCTGGAGTACATAAGTAATGATGGTAGTGATGTGTCCTCTTCTCCCCTCAAAATTCTCACACTTGTTAATTCGCCAAAGTTGAAGGGATGGTGGAGGACGAGGAAACAGTAACAGTAGAGCATCCTCTTCCATTATTCCCATCATTTCCTTGCCTTTCTCATTTATGCATCGATAATTGTCCTATGACGTAAGAGGTGTGCCTCTTTACGTCGTTTGACAATTGATGAGTGTCCTCGCTTGGAGGAAAGATGTGAACAGAGAATGGGAGAGGATTGGCCAAAGACTGCTCACGTCCCAATTAACTTTCAAAATGGCGGAGATGGTAATCGTATAGAGTGGAGCGCAAGCCAAACTTGCCAAATTTATCAGGTTTTTAAGTCATCAATTAGACAATAATTTTCTTCTTCATTTTACTCTATGAGGCTTGTGATATATATCATATTTGATTTCATATGCAGGAACAATTGAAGGTTTTGCGAATAGACACTTCTTCAAACCTTGCCGACAATCAGATTTGTACAAAGCTCTAACTTTTACAGTATTGTTTCCTAACTTTCACTTCAATGGCATTTCTAGTATTGCTTTCTTTTCCTTTTTAAAATATTTATTGCGTTTCCATTTGTGTTTCCAGTAGCA
>NC_081545.1:5662843-5665559 GCF_901000735.1 Corylus avellana | reverse complement strand
TTATTTGAGTTTGAGCTTCTCATTCTGAAATTAGCTAAAAAAAATGATAATCAAATAGAAAAATAAAGACAAAACGGAATAAAAAAAATAAATAAGATTTTAAATAATTCGGTTTATGATCTACGTCTACATAATAAAGCCTCATAGGCTTCATTTTGCTCTTATTTCACTTGATTGATTTACAAAGATCAATCAATATCCCTACTTACAGGAAAAATAGGATAGTTGAATACACTACAAATAAGGTAATCAAATCACAAAGAATTGATATGCAATTGCAATGATTTGATTGTAATCACAAGACCCGACTGAGCCATTGCCAAGACTTTGCCGGAATATCGCCGAGACCCGGTTAGGACTCGGCTAAGACCTCGACATTGTCAAAGAAAAAATAATTGGTAGAACAAAAAGCAATTAAAGTAGAATCAAATTTGCAAGAAATTGTGAAAGAAAAATTTAATTATACACACTCCTTTTTATTCATTCCCATCTTTTAAGAATTATCAATAAAAAGAAGCAAATTTAAAAAAATTGGTTGTTGTTTCTACCCCCACAATTATTTCACATACTCATGAATTATGTTCACCGATTTCAAAAAATAATGAATTAGAGAAAATTGAGGAGAGTAAGCAAATAGAGAAATTAAGTAATTACAGGGAAACTAGTAAGCCATTGGAAAAAATATAAAATAAAAGGATAAAGTTCACATACCCCATCAAACTACCACTCAATTGACAATATCTCCTCAAATTTTGATAATGTCCCCTCAAACTACTAAAACATTGTCAATGGCACCCCAAAGCTAGCAAAAAGATAAAAATGTGCTTATAAATTTCTCAATAAGACAAAAATACCCCTATAAATTCGAGAAAAAAAAATAAAAAATGAATTTTTAATTTTTTTTTAAAATGAAAATGTTTAATTTAAAAAAAAAAATTTAAACAAATTTTTTTAAACGAAAATTTTTATTTTATTTCTTTTAAAAAAAAACAGAAATTTTTTACTTTAAAAAAAAAAGATTTAAAAAAAAAAATTAAGTTTCTTTTAGAAGTTTTAGTATTTTTTGTTTTTATTTTACTAAAGATTGTTTCATCATTGACATTGAGGGGAATATTAACAATATTTTGATAATTTTGAAAAATATTGTCTTTGATGAGACGTGATTTTCTTTTTATTTCCATTAAACTCTTCTGGCCCACTCCCGCATTTTTTTCAACATTTCCCATTCAACTAATAGTGATGTCCCACCTAGTCGCGCGGGTTCCATTTTCCAACTAAATATCTCTACATTATCTTTAACACGGCACTCCTTGAACCATTCACACCAATTTCAGTGGCGTGGCTTAAACGTCGAGCAAAGTAGAAATGGGATTTACTTGGACGACCCAACTGGAATTTCTGGAAATGCATGTCTGATTGAATTCAATCTTCAAATAATACGAAATTCCACTTCACAAAGATCGAACCAATTTTAAAAAGTGTTTGACTTTTTTTGTTAGCAGATTTATAAGATACCGTCCATATTAAACACCTTTGGATCCGACACGGCCACACGGCTTTAACCGTGTTGATGTCACGTACAGCATCTTGTTTTCCAAGAAAGTGAGAAATTATAATAATAAAATGCACTCAATTGAAAGAAAAATAATTTCTTTCTTGCCAAGAAAAAAAGAGAGGAAGAATTACATTTGACACGCATAGCATAGGTGTCGGTGAATAAATTTTGCAAAAAATTTAATTTGGATAATGAAAAAACATAACAATACCTAAGTTTACCGTTCTTATAAATATAAACCCATCGATAATCGTTGAAATGGTTATACGTCAATACCAATACGGCCTGGCTGATTTGATGAGCAATGACCTACCCAATGCCTACTACTATTAATGGGGATCTTTTAAATATTAGGTGGCCTAAACAAATTAAAAATAAAATAAAATATTGCAAAAAAAGCCCAACACAAAACCCAATAAACAAACCCCACCTTCATTTATCAACCTAATATAGCATAGATTGGAATTTCTTAATTATTGTGCCTAAATTTCAAGAAATTCGGACAAAATTTTGGAGAATTCTCGTTTCATGTAAGAATTGACGAGTTTAGAGTAAGGGTGACAATTCATATTTGCACATCAGGTTTGAATTGTGACGAAATATGTATATAAGACTATGTAAGTCAATTTTAACACAATCCATTTAATTAAACGGATTAGATTAATTCCTCAATCCTAACATTAACTTCTTAATTTTGTGTTATATTCGTGTCGAATTCGTGAATTGTGTCAATTAGAGTCTCACTTGAACATTAGATCCTTTAAAATATTTAATCATGGCGTCCCTTAGACGAGAGATCCCTATTACTCTTCACATAGGAAGGTAATTAATTAGATAATAACTTCAAGATTAGTGGCTGCTTTTGGTATGCAGTAAAACTTTTTATAATATTGGTGGTCAATAACCGAAAGTGCATAATATGTAATATATAATTCCTTGTTTAGGAGGTGAAGAAGAAATTAAGAGACGAAGCAACACGTTTTAAGAGACAAACGAACATGGCGACCCCACTCAACCCTAGCTTTACTATTATCCTTCTCTACGCTTTGCCAAATCTTATCCACCAAGGCACAAATTTTCCATACATTTATTGTACCAAGTCCAATTTGTCAAATGGCAAATATTGGATATTTATTTGACTCGCTTACTGTCTCATCACAT
>NC_081545.1:5648432-5662743 GCF_901000735.1 Corylus avellana | reverse complement strand
AATGAGAATCGTGGTACGTGGTCCAACTTGGAAAAGTTGTTAGTGGGTGGCCTGAGAGGAAGCAAAGTTTTGATTACTACACGTAGCAAAAAGGTTGCAGAGATTACAGGTACAGTTTCACCATATCTTTTGAGAGGTTTATCTGAAAACAATTCTTGGAATTTATTTAAGAAAATGGCATTTAAAGACGGGGAAGAGCCAAATAATCCAAAGCTAGTAGAGATTGGAAGGGAGATCACAGAAAAGTGTGCACAAGTTCCTTTTGCTATAAGGAGCATTGGGAGTCTATTATATTTCAAAAATTCAGAAGATGATTGGTTGTACTTTAAAAACCATGAACTTTACAAAATAACTCAACAAGAAAATGATATTTTTCCAATACTTAAGTTGAGTTATGATCATCTCCCATCACACTTGAAGCAATGTTTTGCCTTTTGTTCGTTGTTTCCAAAAGATTATGAAATTGAAATGGAGGTGTTGATTCAGTTATGGATAGCTCAAGGCTTTCTTCATTCAACATATGGAAATAGACATCTTGAAGATATTGGTCGCGAATATTTTATGGATTTGCTTTGGAGGTCGTTTTTCCAAGACGTACAAAGAGATATAGTTGGTGAAATAGGAAAGTGCAAAATGCATGACCTTATTCATGATCTTGCACAGTTAGTAGCAGGTGAGGAGTGCACAATTTTATATCCAGATAGAGAAAAAGTAGTTGGAAGAACTCGTCATGTGGCATTTCATTCTTCAAATTCATTACCAGATATTCCTGCTCTTTTGCCCAAGCCTAACAAAATGAGAACACTTCTTCTAGGCATTCCAATACTTCCAAGACTTGATGATGAACTTAACTTGAACAATGCAGTACTTGAGTTGAATAAGTCAGTATCTAATACACTTATTTCAAGTTTTAAATGCTTGCGTGCTTTGAATTTGAGTCAGTCGAGTATTCAAAAAGTGCCGAATTCCATTGGCAAGTTAGAGCATTTAAGATTTTTAGATCTGTCTAGGAATAAAGATATCAAACTACTCCCCGCTTCTATAACTAAATTGCAGAATTTGCAAACACTAAGACTAGACTATTGTCTTAAACTTAAAGAATTGCCAGAAGAGACTAGAAACTTAATCAGCCTAAGGCATCTTGGACTAGATGGGTGTAATAGCTTAACGCATATGCCTCCTGGACTTATAAAGTTGACCGCTCTCCAAACATTGTCCCTATACATTTTAGGGAAGAAAAAAAGTTCTCTCTCCAAGCCAATGGGTGGGCTAGGGGACCTGGATGGTTTAGATGAGTTGAGAGGAGATTTATGGATCAAGGGTTTAGAGCACTCGAGATCTTCTGCATCAGAAGCAAAGGCTGCAAACTTGGAGAGGAAGCGACATCTTCAATGGCTGATATTAGAGTGGGACCGAGAATCTAGTGATGAAAGTGATAAGGCAATTGCAAATGATGAACAACTATTGCAAAACCTTCGGCCGCACCTAAATTTGAATTTATTATCTATATTTGGGTATGCAGGTGTGACGTTATCTAGTTGGGTGTCCTCACTCTCAAATTTGACTGCTATTCAAATAGCGAATTGTAAGTGGCTTCAACATATCCCACCATTGGACCGATTCCCTTTTCTGGAGCGTCTTTATCTTAAAAACTTGAGTGAGCTGAAGTACATAGGCAATGATGGTAGTGACGTGTCCTCTTCTCCCCTGAAAATTCTCAGAACCCTCACACTTATTAATTTGCCAAAGTTGAGTGGATGGCGAAAGACGAGGGAAACAGATCATCTTCCATTATTTCCTTCATTTCCTTCCCTTTATCATTTATTTATCAGTAATTGCTCTATGATGTACCTAACAATATCCTCCTCTTCCTCTCCCTTTTCTGATCTCTCCAAATTGAAGCATCTTTATCTTGAGGAATTAGAGGAACTTGAATATCTGCCACTAGAGTGGCTGCAAAACCTCACTTCTCTTGAGGCCCTGGGGATTTGGGATTGTCGTAAAATGAGAGTATCAATTTCTCCACTCTTTCAACATCTCACCTCACTTGAAAATCTGTCTATTCTTCGCTGCAAAGAACTTATTAGCAATGAGAATGAAGATGGGGCACATGGCCTTGGACCTACAAGATTTGGTCATCTATCTATCGTAGGCGTTCCAAATTTGGTTTCTCTCCCAAGAGAGCTTAGAGATGTTACCACTCTGCAAGGGATTCAAATTATGGATTGCCCTAGTTTGGTGTCTTTACCAGAGTGGATAGGCGATCTCACTTCACTTAAGGAGCTTGGAGTCGTAAATTGTCCGAATTTAATGTCACTGCCTGAAGGTATGTGCCGCCTCACCTCTTTACGTCGTTTGACAATTGCGGAGTGTCCTTGCTTGGAGGAAAGATGTGAACAAGGAACTGGAGAGGATTGGCCAAAGATTGCTCATGTCCCAAACTTTCGAAATGGCGGCGATGGTAATCGTAAAGAATGGGGAGCAAGCCTAATTCACCAAACTCTTAAGGTTTTTAAGTCACCAATTAGAGAATAATTTTTTTCTTCTTATTGTTCCTCTTTCTTTTACTCTGTCAGGCTTTTGATATATATCTCATTTAATTTTAGATGCAGGAACAAAGTAAGGTTATAAAGACGCTTCCTCAGACCTTGTCGACAATCAGATTTGTGCAAAGCTCTAACTTTTACAGTATTTTTTCCTTTCTTTCACTTCAATGGCATTTCTAGTATTGTTTTCTCTTTTATTTTTTTTAATATTTCTTTTGTTTCCCTTTGAAAATTAAATTCTACAAACGGTAGCATCACGTATTAGGTAGAAGACTTATAATTAATAGATGAGGGAAGTCAATCCCATCCCAAATTTTCACAAAAATTTAATACAAATTTGCATTACTGTGTTAGGATTTTCCTCAGTGTCAAATGTAGATTCTGTTGAACGAATGGATAAAATTTACATTTTTATTATTTTCATTGAAAATTTTTGGGTTATTGTTGAATTTATTATTTTGTTTTTTAATCGAAAGCAGCTATTCATGAAATGGGTTGTGGGAATCATGTGGATATTTCTACAATCTGTTTGGATAAGACAAATTCATTTCTTCAAAGAGACTTGGTATAATTGAGTTTCTCTCTTTTATCTGATGGTGGAATTGTATTAGTGATACGTATACCAATGTTAAAATGCCAAATGCTATTCCTTCTTCCTTATTTCACTTGCAGATACAATTGAAGCAATTGAAGCATTTCTGATTTATGATTTTAGAGAATTTCTGATTTATCGGATTTCATATGTAGAAACAATTGAAGCACGGACATACATGGATTTAAGATTTGGAGCCAACCCGAAACTTTTTCACTCTGCAGCTAAGCATTTAGTTGAGAAGTCGGGAATTTGAGATGGAAAAATTAAGAAAAATCATAAGGTGCTGAAAGCTGAAGCAGTAGATATTAGACTTGGAGTGGATCAGGAGGCGTTTGTGAAAAGGGTGCTCCATGTCAATTGCCGAAAAAGAGACAATTCCTCTTATACGTGCTGGCCTGTAACTTTTATTTTTCTTTGCCCCTGATCCCATGCTCCATTTCCTCCTGCCTCGGAATTGTGTCCTTTTCACTTAACTCATTCCTTCCTTGATCGAAAAAGTATCATTTCACAACAGAGGCCAAGAAGGGAGCTTTAAAATGAAGCTCTTCTTTTTTGCCCTTTTGAAGGAAACCCTGGGAAAGTGGTGGGGAGCTGGGAGTTGGGCTCAAGAGTTGTTTGGGTATTTTCCTGGATTTCTATATGATTTTTAAAATGTGTTTGATGGCTTTGTTTCGATTAGAAGCACGATCTTGATATTGAAATCTGGACATGCACAACTAGTGTTTGAATATTAGGAGTTATTATCCATTTTGTTAATGTAGAATATTTGGGTATCTTATGATTATGGGGTAGATTTAAGATTTATTCTTATACTCTTAATGCATGATACCTTATGTCCCTTGATGAGATAATATGTATTGGACATCCATTTATATTTTTATGCCTTCCTCTGTTATTTGATGAACAAGAAAAATGGGAACATCTTTGTGATTTTGAACGGAGTATGTGATAGTTACATAATTTTGATAAAAACTGACATAAATTGCAGGTCTGTCAGCTTGAGCAGCAACTGTTTGATCATGTTTTCCTATCTTCTTCAAAGGATGTTTCAAGTTTGGCTCCATGGATTAGTCCTCTATTTATTAATCAAATATTCTCCTCTTTTTCCATGTGGTGCCATGGTTGAGGCTTATTCAATAGAAAGTATAATTTGTAATACAGTGGGGATCAATCAGAGTTTTCATGGCTATGATCTAGTTAGCTTAACCAACTTCAATTTCATGTGCTTTTTTGTAACTTTACAAAGTTGAACTGAAGTTTGTGACTTTGTTTTGCAGCTTGATGTGATATTGCAACTCAGATACAAGTGAAGGAAGATAGATCTTAGAGGAGGTTTGCTACTTATGATTAAGTTGTCTTTTAGCTTATAATTTGTTCTTCATTTTATGTTTCTCTTGTGGACCAAAGAGGAGGTCATATTTTGAATGAAGTTTGATAATTGTTTGCAAAGAATGGGTGCATTGATCTATCATTTTATTATGCATTTTTCTCTCCAATTTACAGCTTACTTTATATAGAGATAGCTGAGAGACCTGGATTACTGGTAGAAATCATCAATATTATTGCTGATTTCAACATTGATGTGGAATCAGCAGAGAATGATGCAGAAGTATGCTCTCTCTCTCTCTCTCTCTCTCTCTTTATGTGTTTAAAAATCCTCTGTTTAAATGCCAGTGATCGGTATTGGATAAAAGACTTATGGTAGACCAGAGAAGTCAAACCCATCCCAAATTTTCATGGAAACTCAAATAAATTTTTGCATAACTCTTAGTATTCTCATAATAAAATGCATATTTAGAGAGATTCTTTTTATTATTATTGCTACATGAGTCATTGTTGATGAATTGATTTTACCTTTTTATTGTTTTCATTGGAAAATTTTGAGTTATTGTTGAGTTTATTATTTGGTTTTTTGACGGTCAACAGAGACTTGCATAAAAAATCATCAATTGATGAAGTGGATGTGAGAATCATAGGGAGATTTCTACAATATTCTGGGATATGTTAGCCTCACTTGTACTCAAAACAATGGGAACTATACAGAGCACTTTCTTGATGAGGAAGATCGGGTGAGTAAATTGTGCAAGCATGCTAAGCCTCTGAAAGGGGACATTCAACTAACCATATTAATTTCAATTTTTAAAAACTATTCTGCCTACAATTTGTTGAGCAACTTTTATTAGCATTTAGAACTTAAAAGACATGATCAAAAATCTTAGCTGTCCTTAAAAGCCACCTAACAAGTATTTTGCATTTGCAGGTTTCTTCCACTTCCTTGAAACTTGAAAGCATTTTAATCCCAAAAGACAGTGAGAATGCTTGCTTGTCTCCAAGTAGAATCGGTTGTTGTGCTCCAAGGGTACTGATTGGAATTGAAGATCATGTTAGCCAACCACTCTGTTTATGTGTCTCTTGTTAGCGCAGTGCTTCAGTTAGTGCTTCCTTTGCATATATTCTTTGCAATTTATATTCGTGGTTCTGTTATATCTAAATAGGCTTTTAAGAAGTCAGTGACATTTAATGGTGCACCATTAGCGTCCACTAAAGTGGAAGCTGATAGTCTTAAAAAACTAAAAAATAAAGCAACCAGCAGCACCCAAACGAAAGTGGACGCTGATGGTTTTAGTAGAAGCTAATGATCCCAAAAACAAAAAAAAATAAAGCAACCATTAGCGTCCAAACGAAAGTGGATGCTGATGGTTGCACTATTAAGTGGACGCTAATGGTCTCAAAAACTAAAAAAATAAAGCAACCATCAGCGTCCAAACGAAAGTGAACGCTGATGGTTGACAAATGTCTCTAGGTGCTAGAAAGGAGAGGAGAGGAGGCGGCATCCCCAAACTTATCAGTTCTAGGTGGAGGCCCAATACTTGATTATCTTCAAAGAGGTGAATATTCGCTAAGGTGGAGATTGTTGGAACAAGTGGCTCATATTCTACTACTGGCCCATTGGATGTAATTAGTTTATGTGGCCTTGGGGATAAATAAGTTTTAGAGGGTATTTTGGGGTTTTCCAAAATATTTACAATTAGGGTTTTCCTATAAATATGTTATGTTGTAACCGTAAATCATTGAATAGTAAAATATAGTCGCACTCTCTCTGTGGACGTAGGCACATTGTCGAACCACGTAAATCTGTGTCTTGACTCTCTCTTGATCTCTCATTTTGATTCCATATTATTCATCATTGTTGTGCACGGTAACAACACTTTCCTTCTTGCAATGATTGGTATATGCACAGTTATATTTTACTAGTGGGTGTTTGGACTGTATTGGTTTCTCTTGTATTGTGTTTTTAATGAAGATTTTAACTTTAGAAAATGAAGATGCAGAGTTATCATGCATACCATTGTAAGAGAAGGAGGATTCTATCCTGGAACCTGGAAGACCGGCCAAAACTGACAAGGCTGCCATTTTGAGTGATGCTATGTGAGTGGTGGCCCAGTTACAAAGTGAAGCCCAGAAGCTAAATGAATCAAATGAAGATTAAAGAATTGAAGGTGGGATTTTTTCAGAGTAACAACTTTCTTTTATATGTTTGAAGGATGTACTTCATTTAGAAACTGCTACTTCATCAACATTTCCCTTTTCTTGTGCAGGCTGAGAAGAATAAGCTTCGTGATGAGAAGCAGAGGCTCAAGGCGGACCAAGAGAAGTTTGATTTGAAATATAGATGCTTCTTCATACCTTTGTGACAATCAAATATATGCAAAGCTCTAACATTTCTAGTATTGTTTCCAATCTTTCACTTCATTGGGATTTCCAGTATTGTTTTCTTTTTTAATTTTTTCTTGCGTTTTTGTTTGAAATATAAATTCTGCCACGTAAAAGACTTATAATAGATCAGGGAAATCAATCCCATCCCAAATTTTTACAAAACTTCAATATAAATTTTGCACTACGTACTCTGTTACGATTTTATCAAATATCAAATGTAGATCATATTGCACAATTTGGGAATGCTCTTTTCATTATTATTGCTGTTGGAGCCTAACTGCAAGTAGTTCCATCAATGGATGAAATTTACACTTTCATTATTTTCATTAGAAATTTTTGAGTTATTGTTGAATTTATTATTTGGTTTTTTGATTGAAAGCAGCAATTCATGAAATTGGTTATGGGAATTAGGTGGAAATTTCTACAATCTATTTGGATATGACAATCTCACTTCTTCCAAGTGACTAATTTTGACGGTTTATACCCACTTATTTCTAAGAAGGAAGAGACAAACAAGAGACTTGGTATAACTTTCTCTCTTTTTTCCGATAGTGGAATTTATTTCAGAATTTGCTGCATCTTTAACTTCTTTAGGCATAGAATATAGAAACACCTATACCAATGTTAAAATGCCAATGGTATTTTGGAGAATTTCTGATTTTCACTCTTAAGGGTTTTGATATTTTGGAGAATTTCTGATTTTCAATCTATGCTAAAACAATTAAAGCAGTGACATACATGGATTTAAGATTTGAAACATTCTGCAATAAGTTGACAAGTCGGTAAATAGATCGTATATTGTCCTATGTTCCTCATCATCTTGCTTTTTAAGAATTGAAAGTAAATATTGAATATTTCACATTAATATTACAAGTTTAATAGTTCAATTATACCACAACTGGATTCTTCGAGGGCACTAAATGTAACATGTGCTTATTGGATTTTGTTGAGTTTAAACACATGGGTGGAAAAGAATTTAAGTTTCATATTAAAAAGATTAGACAAGTATGAATAGTTAATGTAACACAATTAAACCCAATGACAATAATTTTTTTTTTCAATTACAACTTGAAAGGAATTCCAATTGCATAATGGTGTGCTCATCTGCACAACAGGCTTTCCATTGAAAGATTTTTCTTGCATGCAGGCTAATTAGCAGTCTTATTCAAGTATTCTACCGTATTCCTTTCTCATAAAACTATTATATCTGAACAAGTCGACTTGGCATCTCAAAACTGTCTTGTTGACCAAATGTTCTCGTCATTTTCCTTGTTGTGCCATGGCTAGGCTTATTCAGTAGAAAGTACAATTAGTAATACAATGGGAATCAGAGTTTTCATGGCTATGAGCTAGTTAGCTCAACCAACTTCAATTTCATGTGTTTTGTGTAACTTTACAAGGTCGAACTGAAGTTTGTGATTTTGTTCTGCAGCTTGATATTGATATTGCAACTCATATACAAGTCAAGGAAGATGGACCAAAGAGGAGGTTTGCTACTTGTGATGAAGTTGTCTTTTAGCATTATAATTTGTTTTTTATTTTTATTTTTTTATTTTAATGTTTCTCTTGTGGTTCTACTTCTACATTTGCACGAACCAACCTATTGGGAGGTCATACTCTGAATGAGTTTAATACTTGTTTGCAAAGAATGGGTTCATTGATCTATCATCTTATTTTTCTTTCTTTTTTTTTTCTGCAATTTATAGCTTACTTTATATAGAGACGGCAGATAGACCTGGATTACTAGTAGAAATCCTCAAAATTATTGCTGATATCAACATTGTTGTAGAATCAGCAGAGATTGACGTAGAAGTATGGTCTCTCTCTCTCTGTAAATTGTACTAAATCATTCTTGAGCTATAAAATTCTCTGTTTAAATGCCAGTGACTCGATCCCTTCTAGTTACCTTGAAAACGACTGTTTATCAATAATGTTTAGTAGAAAAGTAGAACTGGATCAAGCTTGTTTGTCAAGTAAAACTTCTCCCATGCAATGTGTTTTTAAATTTAAAAAACGAGCATATATTTCCCATTGCTGTTTTGTGACTTGGTAATCTAGGCAGCTCATAAGAGCTTATAGTTGTGCATTTTCTGTATAATGTAGTTTCCTTGTGCATATCTTTCTCATTTTTGATATGCTGCTCAACTTCTTTAATGAATTCTTAACAGGTACTTGGAAACTGTTGTTAACAAATGTCTCTACTCCTTTTTTTCTTTTTAGGTTGATCTACGGGGGATCTCCCTTTGAGACAAAGGAGTACTGCTTTCTCTTTTGCAGCAATTAGCCTGTGATATCAATAACGATCTATCCTAAAAAACTTGTTTGGATGATAGATGTGGCTAATGTCATAATCCCAATAGATCTGATGATTGCAATGCATGTGCGGCCCATATTTGACCAAGTCTATAACATACTCAACCATCAATGTAGCTAGCCTACAATTACTAGTGTTGAGCTCACAATTGTTCAGCTTCTATTGCATGTCATGAATTCCATGCTCATCGTGACTTGTAAATGACTCTACTTTCTTTAAATCGTGCAAATTACATTAAGCCATGCTGTTAATGTATTGTGAAGGTTGTGCAAATCTCACTGGGGAGGGGTCCCAACTGAGTAGAGTCAAAATTATCATTAGGATTAGTGAAATCGGCTAGGTTCTTTGGATTTATTTCGTAGCTTCCCTTTGTTACCTTGTCCAAAGTTTTCTACTGAAATGAAATTTTGCATTTTGTATTCCATTTATTTTCCAATCTATTTTACTATGTTAATATGTTATATGATTTTGTTCTATGCTCTGTCCTAGTCAATTTAGCTGAGGTTTTTTTTTTTCTTTTACCTTCTTCGTTTTGTTTTGTTCTTCTATGTTAATTAATAAGTGGGATTTGGATAATTGATATAAAAAAAAAAAAAAAAATAAAAAATAAAAAAATAAAAAAAAATTAAACCGTAATTGGTAAAGGGGAAAAAAAAAAAAAAAAAAAAAAAAAAAAAAGCCCTAGCAATTTATTTCTAAAAAAAAAATTATTAGAACGCTTAACATCAGTGACGATTGTGTATAGTTGTCCCTAATGATATGCATATAATCATCAATGACAAGACGTTGCTGCTGAAAGGATTATTAATAGCGAAAACCTTATGTCGAAATCTGGCTTTATGACTCTGCTGATGGCAACAACAACGGTGTCACCAATTAATCAGCTGAGTCCGGTGATGGCGACACTTGGCTCTGTGCATGGTTATCTGCATTTTCCATTTTGTTTAATTTCTGATGGCATTGTTTTGCATTAGATTTGTTTTGTTTTTTGGTTGGCAGTTGGTACAATCTTTGGTGATGAGTGGATTTACAGAGTTATTCCTGCAATTTGATTCTAGAGCTTAATATTTAGGAAGAATGAGTTAGAAGTTGAAGTTATGATGACTCTCTTAAGAAACCTCATATGAGACTCATAATAGTCTTGATAAACACCAATATCAGAGCAACCAAAACAATTGTCTCATAGCCTTGATGAACACCTATATGAGGCTCCCAGCCATAACACTTCGAATTGGGAACGTGGATACATGATACTTGAGCCAGTGTGTGGCAGAAGTCCAGGGACTACGATCGATCACCATCAACATTTTCTATTCCTTAGTTGATTGGGTTTGGTTGTTACTTCGTGAAGGCAACATGCGTGGCAATGATAGCCATTAATTTGTTCTGTAACCAAAGGTTGTTCTGTAACCATTCAAAGTACAGTTTCTACTGCAACATTGTCTTCCAAAGGTTGCTCTGTAACCAATATGCGTGGCGAGTAATTGTTTTACTAGAATTCGTAACTGAACAAGCAATATGCCTGTCAGCGGGAAAGAAGCAGGATTTTGCTTTTTATTCCGACCTATCTTTCTAATCAAAATAATTAGCGGTAGGAAATCTGAGGTTCATAAGTCTCCAAAACACTATGTTTGAGAATTAACTTTTGCATGCCTTATTGCACTTCAAACGTGGGTTTAAATAGAATTAGTTTCTTCCATTAGCTGTGGAAGCGTAGTGGAATTTTCCCTGGTGTAACGGTAACGTTATTGCAGAAGGCTTCAACTCATCCTAGAGCTCACGTCTTTAATTAAGTTCTTTGGGTTAAAGAATCTACAAGAGAGTAGACAAAGGTTCTACAATCCACAATGTATAAATCAAAAATGTCGGAGAAAATGAGAATTCAAGACAGTTTGATGTTGAAGCTCAAATTAAAGCCATAAAACAAGTAGCTACTCCTACTGCAACTGAATTTTTGAGCGAGCACGAGCCGATATATTTAACAGGTGAGGCACCAAACATGAAATATTTAATTTACATCGAAGGTAAATTGATGAAGTTAAAATTCGAATTTAAGACCTTTAGTTTTAATACCTTACAAAATTACTATTTTTTTAAAAAATTTAATCAAATAAAAAAAAATTAATCATTTAATATATAATGATCGGCTATAACATTGTCAAGGCTGCGCTCGTAAAAGGTCGTGTCATTGTCGGCAAAGACTTATCACTTGGGTTCAAATAATGTGATCAAAGGATTGAATGGCCTCATAAAACAGATGTCACTAGTTTGAATCCTCATCTCCTCTTGTGTAGACATGTCAAAAGATTGAATGGCTGGAAATTGAAATAAGCCATGCCCTCATGCCTTATTTCAAGTTTTGGTCTATGGTTTCCATTCCTCTCTGCCCCATGCCCTCATGCCCCCACTCACCCTTATAAATTAAGTGAAACTATTTTTTCCCTTTTGAAGGAAACCCTGGGGAAGAGGTAGAGCTGAAAGTGGTGCCCCCTCAAGAGTCATTTGGGTATTTATCCAAATTTCTATATGTTTTTAAAAATTTGTTTAATAGCTTCGTTTGGATTAGAAGCACGATCTTGATATTTAAATCTAGAGATGCACACATTAATAGTGAAATTGGCCACAATACAAGCAAAAGTCAAAGACATGAATCATTTTTAAGGCATATAAACATGCAAAATAACATATGTTAACACCCTGAAATTTTGAAATTGCTGAGAGACACACCTCTAAATTCAACCACCCTTTATTAAGATGAGCTTGTCTAGTGTAAACCACCTTAATTTTCTTTGATGCTCGATTTATGGGGTTGGTGTAACATCCCACCCCAATGACACACAATATTGTCCGCTTTTAGCTCCCCTCGAACCAGACTTCCCAGGAGGTCACCCATCCTAGTACTACTCCAACAGAAGCACGTTTAACTGCGGAGTTCTGATGGGATCATGACCATCACGGCTTTAAAACGCGTTGTTGTCATTAAGGGTGTAGTATACATTTAAGCACATCCCCATCTTCATACTCAGGCGATGTGGGATGTCACAATCACCCATCTTCATACTCAGGCGATGTGGGACGTCACAATCACCCCTTCTTAGGACCCAGCGTCCTCGCTAGCGACCCTCATGGGATTTGCCCATTCTTGGCGTCCCCCCCAGCGAGCGCCCGCTAGCGACCTTCATGGGCTTGTGTACGCTCCCCCCATCTCAGGCTGGGCAATGGCTCTAATACCATTTGTAACATCTCACCCCAATGACACACAATATTGTCCGCTTTTGGCTTCCTTCAAACCAGACTTCCCAAGAAGTCACCCATCCTAGTACTACTCCAGCAGAAGCACGCTTAACTGCGGAGTTCTGATGGGATCATGGCCATCACGGCTTTAAAACGCGTTGTTGTCATTAAGGATGTAGTCTACATTTAAGCACATCCCCATCTCCGTACCCAGGCGATGTGGGACGTCACAATTAGGTCAGATTATGACTCAATCACACTTGAGGGAGTGTTGCAGTTCTTACTGCATAGGTCCTCATGTGCAGCTCCCAGTGAGTAAATGCTAATATAATCATGCCCAAATAAAATAGCAACAGTTAATCTCTCACACTTACCTTTTTTTAATTAGAAAAAAAAAAAAGAAATGAAAAAGAAAATGAGCTTGTCTAAGTGTCATGGCTTTGTGCAGGCAAAGGTATATGTAGACAGAGTAGCACTATTTCAAACAACACAGCCCCTTGCAAATTTCTCATTTAATAGTTCAATTATTCCACAACTGGATTCTTTGAGGGCACTAAATGCAACATGTGTTTATTGTGTTCTGTTGAGTTAAAACACATGGGTGGAAAAGAATTTAAGTTTCATATTAAAAAGATTAGACAAGTATGAATGGTTAATGTAACACAATTAAACCCAATTACAATAATTTTTTTTTTTTTTAAATTACAACTTGAAAGGAATTCCAATTGCATAATGGTGTGCTCATCTGCACAGCGGGCTTTCCATTGAAAGATTTTTCTTGGATGCAAACTAATTGGCAGTCTTACTCAATTATTCTACCGTATGCCTTTCTCATTTTCCTTCTTGTGCCATGGCTGAGGCTTATTTAGTAGAAAGTATAATTTGTAATACATTGGGAATCAGAGTTTTCATGGCTATGATCTAGTTAGCTCAACCAACTTCAATTTCATGTGTTTTCGGTAACTTTACAGGTTTGAACTGAAGTTTGTGATTTTGTTATGCAGCTTGATGTTGATATTGCAACTCAGATACAAGTGAAGGAAGATGGACATAAGAGAAGGTTCGCTACTTGTGATTAAGTTGTCTTTTAGCATTGTAATTTGTTGTTCATTTTTATGTTTCTCTTGTGGTTCTACGTACCTTCGCAGGATCCAACCTGTTGGGTGGTCATATTCTGAATGAAGTTTGATACTTGTTTGCAAAGAATGGTTGCATTAATCTACCATCTTATTATGTATTTTTCTCTCCAATTTACAGCTTACTTTGTATAGAGACAGCAGATAGACCTAGATTACTGGTAGAAATCATCAAAATTATTGCTGATATGTGGAATCAGCAGAGATTAACGCAGAAGTATTCTCTCTCTCTGTGTTTAAATTGAACCAAATCATCCTTGAGCTATAAAAATCCCCTGTTTAAATTGTGTGCTTCAAGATTTGATTTATGGTTCATTGCATTTTGTGAGGCTTTTGGACCAGATGCCAGTGACTCGATCCCTTCTAGCTACCTTGAAAACGATTAGTTATCAATAATGTTTAGTAAAAAAGCAAAACTAGATCAAGCTTGTTTGTCAAGTAAACCTTCTCCTATGCAATGTATTTTTAAATTTTAAAAATGAGCATATATTTCCCATTGCTGTTTTGTGACATGGTAATCTTGGCAGCACATAAGAGCCTATGGTTGTGCATTTTCAGTATAATGTACGTAGTTTCCTTGTGCTTATCTTCTTTTCATATATGATATGCTGCTCAACTTCTTAAATGAATTCTTGATAGGTACTAGGAAACTGTTGTTAACAAATGTCCTTGCTCCTTTTTGTTTTATTCAAGTTAATGTATGAGGAGATCCTGTCACTGGTTTCTATCCCTCTGAGCTAAGGAGCAATTAGCGCGTGATATCAGTAAC
>NC_081545.1:5586671-5648332 GCF_901000735.1 Corylus avellana | reverse complement strand
TTCAACTATTAGTAGCCGTTATTTTACTATTACTAGCCGTTGCTTTGTCTCCTTGTCTTGTATGGCTTAATACCAAAACTGGGTGTGTTCAATTTTAAGCAATCCACACGTGGAATATTTAATTTAAATAAAGGTGAATTGACAGAGTCAATGTTTGATCCCATGATATTTGGCTTTGATACCATGTTAATCATCATTTGTTTCAAAAACTTAAGCTAATATAAAAAGGTAAATTTTAATTACTTAACTATTACTTTATCGCTCCCACTCACAATATATGAGCTCAAACTCTCCTTAAATAGGTAAGGCCCAACATGTGAAGTATTTAATTTAAATAGAAGTGAATTGACGTAGTTAAGGTTCAATCTCACAATCTTTAGCTCTGATACCATGTTAAATCACCGGTTATCTCAAAAGCTTAAGTTTTTTAGACAACTAATAATTTAACATGGTATTAGAACCAAAATAATCAAAATTTTTACCACTCTGCTATGGATAATCCACCATAGGAAGGAATGGAGCAAATTAGCTCAAAAGGCTGATTTTTCTGCGTACACAATATTTCAGCCATAGCTTGTAACACACCTGTTATTGATTTGAGAATTTTTGTATTGATTAAGGATGAATGATTAAATGATATGAAAAACAATAGATTGAAAATGGAATTGAACGGAACGAATTACAGATAAGGATCAATTCGAGTTTGATCAGACTCCTCTTACAAGACTAGGCTAAAATATCAACTACAAGCTATCAAGAACTACAAACTACAGATTCCAGAAAGTACAAGCTCTTCGATAATGGACTTCTACTGACTTTTGGTTTATATACCATTTATCAAGCCCAAGCTATCAAGCCCAATTGATTCTAGCTATCAAGCCCAACTGATTAACAACGTACTGTCCAGCCCAACTAACTAACAACTAAAGCCCAACTGATTAACAACTGTGCAGCCCAACTATCTCTTACCTAGCTTTCCTGCAAATAAATATTGACATTAAAAATATTATCTATGACAATCAAAATCATATTAATCTAAATAGTTGGAATAAGATTAATGAAAGTGTCACACCATAAACTGAACGATTCACAAGGTTTAGAACAAGATATGCTTTCTTCTTGGATCAATCCCTACCATTGGCGTTCATGGCAGATGATCATCTCTTTCAGCCACCAATTAATTCAATTAATTCCCTCGTAAACTCCAAAATCTTGGGTCAATAATTCATCTTAGTGAAAATTGTTATAAATAGAGAGATTGAACTTGATAACAGCAGCCCTTGTGCTAACAATATCAAAAAGGTGCAGCTAAAATAAGTGTCTGAGAACTGCTGCCTGTTATGTTATGTTAGAAGAATTTGATACTGAGAATTGCTGTCTGTTCTTCTTTTGACCTTATCCTATATAATTTTTAAAAAAATCAGTCATTGAATTTGTATACCCACATAATTTTTTAAGACATTTTGCATTATAAAATCTTTTATTTTCTTCTCCAAACTTTTCTCAGCAACCAAATCCAGCCAAATACACATATTCCATATCTAAAATTGTGCATGTCTAAACTAAAATATCAAAATTGGGGTTTAAAATACAGAAATCAGAATGATTACCCAAACGACTCTTGAGGGGGCCACCCATTTCAAGCTCTGGCTCGGCCCCAAGGTTTCCTTTAGGGGGGAAAACATAGCTTCCCTTTAGAGCTCTCTGGGCCTCTGTTGCCAAATGAAGACATTTTCAATCAGGGAGTAAGTTGAGTAGAAAAAGCACAATCTCGAGCCAAGTTCCAAGAGGAAGTAGAACCATGGGGGCATGGGGCATAGAGGAATGGAATCCATAGAACAAAACTTGAAAGAAAGATGATGAATACAGAATGATAAACCTCAAGATCCTCTTCCCAAGAACCTCAAGATCCTCCCCCTGTCAAGCATCCAACCACTTCAACTTTCAAATCCTTATGATCTTTCAGAAGATCATTACAAGCCCTATGCTTAAAATGCTATTCCAAGAGCACCATAGTTGCCAAATTTGGTTTTCCAACCGCAATATCCATATACCTATGGAAAGATCAACAAAGCAGCAGAGACATCATATTCTTGGAGTAGTTTGGACTAAGAAATCAAGCACTAGTTGTGACGAAATCAAATGTGGAATGAACAATTGTACTGACGAAAGTAACAATATCTAATTCCCAGCTTCTCAACTTAATGAATTGTTGCAGAGTGAAAAAGTTTCGACTTGGCTCCAAATCTTAAATAGTGCTTTTGGTTCTGCACTTGAAATCAGAAGCTCTTCCAAACATTAAAACCCTCAGAAGCGAATGAGGAAAAAGGAATAGCATTGGCATTTTTCGGCATCTTAAAGCGTATACTATAGCAGCCATCATAATTTTAACCATAATAGAGAAGAAGAAAAAAAATTGCCTTTTATCTCTAGCTCTACCTCCTATATTTGACTACCTGACTCTCAAAAAGCTCAACAAGAGCAAAGGTTGCCACTAATTCAGAGACGATGATCAAAAGCATTTGTTGAAGACATGTACCCACTTCCGTTCAACAACTTAAACTTCAAAGCATTTGCTGATTTTATTGTACACAAGATGAGCAGAAACCCACAAGAAGTTCTAGTCACTATACTGTCTAACAGGAGAAAATATAACAGGAGAAATTCATGGCACCTACAGCAGGTGCGTAATGCATGAAAATACAAGAAGTTCTAGTCACTATACCACAACAAGTTCTAGTCACTATACCTGAATTGCGTAATACATGATCCTGTGATGTGTCAACTACAGCAGGTGCCATGAATTGCCATGTTGGGACAACCATCAGCTTGAGCAGAAAATGTACCAAACATTGCAGAGGGATGAGGCAGGGAGTCTGGTTGAGCACTCATTGCTTTCACTTGCTCCTCCAACTTCTCTTTGCCAGCCTTGAGCCTCTGCTTCTCATCACGAAGCTCATTCTTCTCAGCCTGCACAAGGAAAGGGAAAGCTAATATTATACCTTGGCATCCTTTTACATGTTGAATAAGCAATATTGTGCAAATTTTTGAGGATAGACTATCAAGCGGTTCAATTTGCTCTTGCTAGTCTCCACTATTAAACCTATTGATGATGCAAGGCCATATGTTGAGTCTCACCTATTAAAGAAAAATTTAAGTCTACACGTGAAGGGAAGTGTTACATCAATCAGGAAATGCAACAACTAAGGCCATGTGTTAACAGAACAATTGAAGGGGTACAAAGTAATGCTGAAAGTACAACTGTACAAGTGTTAATTAATATCATGGAAAATTTTAGAAAAAAAGAAGTTGACATACTGTCATAAATTATAATGTTCAAGATATATACCTATTATTTATTTATAAAGATAAAAGTAATTGCATGCAATTTTATAGGGTTTCTTTTTGCTGAATTGAAAAGTTCAGAATTCACATATATGGAGAAGATGATATAATGAGGAAAACAAGACAACTTACAGAAAAATGAAATTAGTGGGTGATATGCATATCTGAAAGTATCTCTATGTTAGTATTCAAAGCTCTGTTTTAATATATTCAAAGCTATTGTTGCTTCCTGCATAATCAGATAAAATAAAATGAACGTCGTGCTTCTAATCCAAACAAAGCTATCAAACACATTTTTTTTAAAAATATAGAAATCTGGATAAATGCCCAAATGTTATTGTGGTTTTCCAACCACAATATCAAGATGCCTTTTAAGAGATCAACAAAGCAGAAGAGGCGTCACATCGATCCTCAACGCAGTCTGGAGTGAAAAATCAAGTTCTAGTAGATTTTGCTTATTGTTTTTCATCTCTATGTAAATTTCATCTGTTTATTCAACAGAATCTACGTTTGACACTGAGAAAATCCTAACACAGTAATGCAAAATTTGTATTAAAGTTTTATCAAAATTTGGGATGGGATTGACTTCCCTGATCTATTATAAGTCTTTTACCTAAAACATGATGCTACTGGAAACACAAATGGAAACGCAATAAATATTTTAAAAAGGAAAAGAAAGCAATACTAGAAATGCCATTGAAGTGAAAGTTAGGAAACAATACTGTAAAAGTTAGAGCTTTGTACAAATCTGATTGTCGGCAAGGTTTGAAGAAGTGTCTATTCGCAAAACCTTCAATTGTTCCTGCATATGAAATCAAATATGATATATATCACAAGCCTCATAGAGTAAAATGAAGAAGAAAATTATTGTCTAATTGATGACTTAAAAACCTGATAAATTTGGCAAGTTTGGCTTGCGCTCCACTCTATACGATTACCATCTCCGCCATTTTGAAAGTTAATTGGGACGTGAGCAGTCTTTGGCCAATCCTCTCCCATTCTCTGTTCACATCTTTCCTCCAAGCGAGGACACTCATCAATTGTCAAACGACGTAAAGAGGCACACCTCTTACGTCATAGGACAATTATCGATGCATAAATGAGAAAGGCAAGGAAATGATGGGAATAATGGAAGAGGATGCTCTACTGTTACTGTTTCCTCGTCCTCCACCATCCCTTCAACTTTGGCGAATTAACAAGTGTGAGAATTTTGAGGGGAGAAGAGGACACATCACTACCATCATTACTTATGTACTCCAGCTCACTCAAGTTTTTAAGAGAAAGACGCTTCAGAAAAGGAAATTGGCCCAATGGTGGGATATGTTGAAACCATTTACAAACCAATAAGAAAATAGATTTCAAATTCGAGAGCGAGGACACCCAATTAGACAACCTGACACCTGCATACCCAAATATAGATAATAATTTCAAATTTAGGTCTGGCTGGAGGTTTTGCAGCAATTGTTCATCATTTGCAATAGCCTTATCACTTTCATCACCACATTCTGGGTCCCAAAATTTTGGTCGAAGTTTCACTAGGGGGTTGAAAAATGAAACAGAACAAAAAAAATTAAAAAAAATAAAAAACTCAATCTTGGGATGGGAAGCAGCACCATTTGTTGTTGGATCCATAGGCATGGCTTCTGTTGATTCCTCAGCTTTGTCAACCTTTTTACCTGCAACACACAAATAATCCCAACAAATAAGAATTCCATTACATAACTGAGGATAATATAGTTCTAGTTTACCAATTATCATGTTCCAGCTTACCTTTCTTCTTTTTCATGGTGCCCAAGGCTAGTAAGGCCTTGCTTTCAGGATCATCTGTTGTCTTTGTGGGCTGCAGCTCCTGCAGAGGATGAGATGTGACTCTATTCGAAACATTTGGCATTAGCAAAACTGTGAATTTGATGTGAGCAACATAATCTCCTGCAAAACCAACAACCCATTGTTGCAAAATTAGAAAAACTAACATCAACTGTGTGTGTGTGAATCTGACCAGGGTTCTGCTTTGAACCCAGATAGAAGTTTCCTACGGGCCAGCTTCTCATGAAGAACAGGATATGGCTGCAAGAGTTCAAGATTAACACATTCACCAAAAGACAATGTTTTAAACAAAGCGGTGAAGGCACAACACACCTAGCTGTGAATGGCATGGGAGGAAATTTCTGATTTATTTCACTGAAAATAAACCTCGATGCTTTCATCTTCAAGTGGTAGTTCCTGTCAAACTGCTTCAGCTGATGGAGAAAAACACATTCAACAATTTTGCAGTCATAAGCAGCAGCAACCTTCTGAATTGCATCAGTTACATCTTTGTTCTGCCAAAGAACCAAGGTTTAGGGAAAAAAATTGATAAAAGGAGAAGAAGGTAGGAATTCACTTTTCCGAATAAAACCACAGTAAAAATAATCACTAAATTTAGATTATTGAAATTAGAAAGAAAAGACAAGAAGAATGGCAGCCAGATATAGCACTCTGTTTCCATCAGTTATTATGGACCTTAAAACTCCTGTGTACACACATTGAGTACTATATCTAACCAATCATACATCGATTGAACACAAAATGTGTACCTACAAGAAATAAAAGTGCAACTTTCCATGCAAGTACTTATAAAAGCATAGAAGTTTAACAAGCATGTAGGTTAGAGATGTATGAATGTACAGACAATAAACAAGTCAGTAACAAGAATCAATAGCTTAAGCCGGTTCTAGGCAACAGGCAAAGGAGAGAAACAAAATCATATTGATCACATGGGGTAAACTTGCCTATTGTCCAGGTCACCTACCACAAAATGGACTCACAGTACAATGGTTCACAACTTACAAAAAGAAAAAATTTAAAAAAAAAATAATGATTTTGGACTCAATTTTTTCAGTTGGTTCCAACAAATTATAGATCTGATAATTTTCACTCCATTAAACTCTGAAAATGTAAAAACTTATGTCATCAATAAATGATTAGGGAGGGAAAATGAATTAAAAATAAAAGTATGTACCTTTTATCATTTTAAAATTTGCAAGTACTGCAATATTACTCTGCTATCGATAGTCCACCACAGGAAGAAATTGAGCAACCTGGCCCAACAGGCTGAATTTTCAAGCACTGCATACACAATATATCATCCGTAGCTTTCCTACAAATAAATATTTATATTAAAAACATTATCTACAGAGTCCACTTACAATCAAGCAAACAGAAGTCCACTTACGTATTCATTACATGTCGCTGACTTTTTAAAAGCCTATTTAGATATAACAGAACCATGAATATAACTTGCAAAGAATATATGCAAAGGCAGCACTAACTGAAGCATTGCACTAACACGAGACACATAAACAGAGGGGTTGGTAAACATGATCTTCAATTCCAGTCAGTACCCTTGGAGCACAGCAACCGATTTAACTTGAAGACAAGCAAGCATTCTCACTGTCTTTTGGGATTAAAATGCTTTCAAGTAAGTGGAAGAAACCTGCAAATGCCAAATACTTGTTAGGTGGAATTTAAGGACAGCTAGGATTTTTGATCATGTCTTTTAAGTTCTAAATGCTGATAAAATTTGCTCAACAAATTGTAGGCAGAATAGTATTTAAAAATTCAAATTAATATGGTTAATTGAATGTCCCCTTTCACACGCTCAGCTCATTGTCATGCTTGCACCATTTACTCACCCGATCTTCCTCATCATGAAAGTGCTCTGAAAACATATCCGAGAATATTCTAGAAATTCCCTAGTGATTCTCACATCCACTTCGTAAATTGATGATTTTTTATGCACGTCTCTGCTGACCATCAAAATACCAAATAATAAACTCAACAATAACTCAAAATTTTCCAATGAAAATAGTAAAAAGGTCAAATCAATCCATGAATAGAGTGAGTTGCTGATAGACTCCGGTAACAATAATAACAAAAAGAATCTGTCTAAATCTGTATTTGATTATGAGAAAACCCAGAGTTGCGCAAAATTTTTATTGAGTTTTTAAGAAAATTTGGGATGTGAAAGACTTTCTTGGTCTATCATAAGTTTTTTACCCAATGCCTAATACTACTGTTTGGCTCTGCAATTTTGCAGGCCACGGGTGCAATTTTAAACAATATTACAAAAGATGCATCATTTGTGAATGTGTTTATAAGGAATTCGGATTTGAAAACGTTAAAAAATCTGCATTTTCAAATCATGATCTAAAATCACACCTTTTAAATTCACTATTTTTAAATTCCAAGTTTTGAAATTACAAATCCAAGTGGACCTGTCTCCCGAGGAAACACAAGAAATATTTAAAAAACATAAAAGAAAAAAGAAGCAAGATATTAGACCCGGGAGAATGCTATTGAAGTGAAAGATAGGAAACAATAGTGGATAATTGAGAGCTTTTTGCAAATCGATTCCCCATGATCATCATTTGCAATGTTATTGAGTACTCTGACTGGTGTTGGTGACATAATAGGGCAATCAATGATACATAAAGAAGAAAGGCAAGGAGATAAATCTAATGGAATACCATGTTTTATTGTTACTGCATGCCACGACCATCCCCTCAACTTAGGCAATTTCTCAAGCCTGATACATTGAAGGGAAGAAGAGGACACATCATCACCATCATCGCTTATGTACTCCAGCACACTTAAGTCAAAAAGACTAAGAATCTTGAGAGAAGGGAATTGTTTCAATGGTGGTATATAGAGGCACCATTTACAACTGTATATGAAATTAGAAACCAAATTCGAGAGCGAGGACATCCAGAAAGGTAACCGCACACCTGCATACCCATTTACAATTAATTGTTTCAAATTGTGGTGTGGCTGAAGGTGTTCCAGTAGTTGTTCATCATTTGGAGTTGCCTTACCATTATAGTCACAAGTATCTGGGTCCCACTCTAATTTCAGGATTTTAAGGTGTCGCTTTTTCTCCAAGTGTGCAGCCTTGGCTTTCGACGGAGAAGATCTCAAGTGCTTGATATGTAGTTCTCCTCTCAACTCATCTAAACCATCCGACCGTCTAGCCCATCCTTTTGCTTTGGAAAATAACTTTTCTTCTTCTTCCCTATACTGTACATGGTCATTAATGTTTGGAGAGCGGTTAACTTTCCCAATCCATCCGCATATGAGTCAAGCTCCTACACTCATAAAGTGCAAGATGACTAAGGCTAATCAATTTTTTAGTATCTTTTGGCAATTCTTTAAGCCCACTTCAAAAGTCAAGCCTTAGTGTTTGCAAATTTTGCAATTTAGTTATAGAAAGACAGGAGTAGTTTGATATCTTCAGTCCAAGAAAGGTCAAGAAATTTTAAATGCTTTAACTTGCCAATGGAATACGATACATATTGAATATTTGATTGACTCAAATTTAAATCGCATAAGCATTTAAAACTTGAAGTAAGTGTATCATAGATTGGCTTATGGCTAGACATTGTTGGAAATAGCAAAAGAAGCATTCTCATTTTGTGTGCCTTGAGCAAGGGATCTGAAATTATGCACTCATTCATTGTTATTGACGGTGCAAGATCATGAATAAGGTCATGCATTTTGCATGTTTCTATATCACCATATTCATTTATTTCTATATCTTGGAAAAATGACCTCCACAGAAAACCCATAAAATACTCGTGACCAACATCTTCAAGACGACTATTTCTATTTGATGAAAGAATAGAGCCTTGAGCTATCCATAGCTGAATCAACAACCGCACTTCAATTTCAGAATGTTTTGGAAACAACAAACAAAAAGCAAAGCATTGCTTCAAGTGTAATGGGAGATGATCATGACTCAACTTAAGTATTGGGAAAATATCATTGTCTTGTTGAGTTATTTTGTAAAGTTCATTGTTTTCAAAGTATAACCAATCATCCTCCGAGACTCCCTATGCTCCTTATAGCAAGAGGAACTTGTGCACACTTTTGTACGATTTCCTTTCCGATTTTTACTATCTTTGGATTCTTTGGCTCTTCTCTGTCTTCAAATGCCATTTTCTTAAATAAATCCCAATAATTACTTTCAGATAGACCTCCCAAAAGAAACAGTGAATCTTTGTTTATAATCTTTGCAACTTTTTCGCTATGTGTAGTAACCAAAACTTTGCTTCCTAGTTTGCCACCGACCAACAGTTTTTTCAAACTGGGCCATCTTTCAATATCCTCATTCCATACATCGGCTAAAACAAGTAAATATCGCTTCCCATAAATTAATGCTTGAAGTTAACGTTGCAACAAATCCATCTCATTGCTTTCCGGTCTCCTTTCAGTTGCATATTCTATGATCTTTTGAACAATAGTTTTCACGTCAAAAACTTCAGAGACACACACCCAAAGTTTCAAATTAAAATGACTTTGGACCTCCTTGTCATTGAACACACACTGAGCAAGCGTGGTTTTGCCTTGTCCACCAATCCCAACTATGGACATAATGGAACCCTTCAGTATCCTATTAAAATCCAACAACGACTCTTTAATAGTCTTCCTTTCAACCTCTCCCCCAATAACTTCTTCGTCAGCTATAAACGAATGTGTATCTTCTCTCTTCCTATGCTCAAACTGTGTCCTTGTAGGGCGGTCAGTAAAGTCAAATTTGATCCTATCAGTTGCAATGTTATCGAGTATCTCCCTCACTGCCTGAATCATACCATTTTAAAGCCATATACAAGTTGGTTTGATTTAGAAAAGAAGTTGCGTACATGTAGTACCCCCAAATATTTAGTATGGTCCATTCCAAAAGATTAAACTTTTTAGGGTTATGTGTATAATTAAGGAAAATATTAATTAAACATGGCCTTATAAGGCCATGTTTGTAATTTTTGTAAGTATAAGTTGGATTTCTTTGTTTCTTTAATTCACAACACCCATTCCATCAACATGTCCTACCTTTTTTCCCCACTAGACCCGACAGCCCCACACTTTTTTTTTTTTTTCTTTTCTTTTTCCCTTTTTTTTCTAGCTTTTGTATTTCCCCTCTATCTCTTCGTCTTTCCGCACCCAAAAGTGGACCCGAATTATTTTGGTCCGTTTTGGGGGGTTTTTGGCTACGCCGTTAGGCCACAAGAACCAACTTCTTCTTCTTTTTTTTCTTTTTTTCTTTTGGTTTTTATTTTTTACTTACGTAAATTATATTTTCATGTACAGAAGAATCATTTTGTTACGGAATTATATAACAGGTTTATAAGTTTATCATCCCAAAACTGGAGAGCAATTGCTAAAATAGATTGTTTAGAACTGATCAGTTTCTTACTAAAGGACAAAGCTAGGTAAGTTTAAGCAAATCTTATTCTTTGAAAGGCTTGGGATTTAGATAGGGTTTTGGTTTGATTTCTATTGAGTGGGTGTTTCCCTTTGAACCTCTTTGATCATCTTCTTTCTTGTTTTCATAATTATTGATTCATCCCCTACGTTTTGGCCTAAATCAAATTACTCTCTATTCTACTTTTATCTCTTATCTCCTTGGGTTTGTTTTCATTATTAAATTAATCATTCTGTCAATTTTGTCTAGAACCCATCAATTTTCTTTTCAGAGTCTACATAAATTACAATTATACTATTTTTCAAAAGAAAATGAAAAGAAAAAAGAAAAAAAAAATTGTGGCTAGTCTGATTCACCTATTTATAATGTCACCCTTGCCCCTTAGGAGCAACCCCTCCTCTGATAGGGGTTGGTCGTAAGTCACCCTTCTATTGGGAGACGATAAATGCAAGCCACTTTCCTATAATTTTTCTTTTTCTTTTTCTTTTTTTTTTTTTTTTTAATCTATCTTTTGAAAAATGTTGTAATTATAATATTATGAGGATTCCTTAAAAAAATATTTTACAGAATTAGACGGAAGGAACTATTTGATAAGAGGAACAAATTCAAGGAGCTTAAAAAAAAAAGTAAAATAAAGGTTTAAAATTCAGGGATGATTCAGTAATTTTATCTAAATATTATATGCAGTAAAGTAAAGATGTTGTGTAAGTATGCATAGAATTAGGATCCTCCCCAGTTCATTTGGAAGAATATTTTTATCCCCTCAAAAAATGGAAAGACAAAAATACTCCTAAAATATTACTAACTAGATACTCTGCAATTTATTTGAGCGGGAGAAGATCTTCCTTCGGTATGCATATGGTGAAAGAGAAGTGCTAGAGAGCCAAAGAGTTGAATCCAAAAAAATTTTCAAACTAACGTAGTAGACCGTGAGTAGCAGACAAGAGAAAGAGAATTGCATTTTTTTAATTTAAAAACTCTTGCCATGTCAGTTTGAAAATTTTTTTGGGTTCAACTCTTTGGCTCTCTAGCACTACTCATGGTGAAAAAGAAGTGCTAAGGAGCCAAATAAATGAACCCAGAAAAATTTTCAAACTGAGGTGATAAATCGTGAGTGACAGACAAAAGAGAAAGAATTGCATTTTTTTAATTTAAAAGCCCTTGCCAATCAATTTAAAAAATTTTCTAAATTTATTTGTTTGACTTTCTAACACTTCTCCATGGTGAAAAACATGTTTTAAATCGTTTTACACCTTCTCTTGTCAAAATGTGCAACACATTGTGTCCTAAATAGTGTTAGGCCGTACTTGAGCCCAATTCAGGTAGGCCCATCTAATTAGGCCTTGGTTAGAATGATTTACAAACATTTACGCTTTGAACATTTAATTTCTAAATTTCATTTTAGAAAAAAAGTTTGGTTTAAAAGTTGAATTGGCTTCTAGGAATGGTGTGAATCCCCACCCCCCCAGGGCTTAGCCATTCTTTTTAAATTGATTTTATGGAAAATTTTATTATGAAAGAGGAAAATAGAGTAAGCAAGGCGAGGGAGAAAAGCTTGAAGAAACTCTATGGGAGTAAGCATTAATTAATCCCAGATTTTATTCGTTTATTGTTGAGTTGTTGAGATTTGATGTTAATTAAAGTTTTTGACTTTCGGTATTTTAATTGGGAGATTATATGATGTTATTTTTTGTTTTGAAATGTTAGTTTTAGGTTTTAGAGTGATAAAAAGGTCAATATTCGTTGCACAAAAATAGAATGGAATTGCAGGGATAACTCTGTAAATCCACTGATACTCAAAGATTGTACCAACAAATAGATTCTACAAACCCAGAAAAACCGGATCCACCGTTGCAAAAACCAGATGCAGGACCATCCCACCAATCAATCAACCCACATTGTCTCATATATACAAACTCAACTAAGAATTACTAATTATTTAACCGTAAAAAGAATACAAATGCACTGGCAAGAGTCGCCAGTGCATTTGTGGGTCTTCTGGAGGGTATGGCGGAGAAGCCCAAATCCCAGAACAAGGCCAAGAACCACCAACACCGTGACAATGAAGATGAAGAAGATCTTTGTAGCTTTACCCACATAACACATTTCTTCTTTCTTTTCTTTTTTTTTTTTTCCAAAGATTTGAGCTTGGAAAACTCTGAATCTGACATGGTTGGGTTACTTTTCGTAAATGGTAGCAGACGAAGGAGAGAGAGAGAAAGTGAGGGTTAGTTGGTCTGTCATTGCCATATCTTCATGATACTTGAACCAACTCCAAAGACCAAACACAACTAAACAGCTTATCTTCTTTCTCAGAGGGTTCTTTCCTTTTCCCTCTACTCTACCTGTATATATACACGATTCCTGTGATTAGCTCAAACTGAAAACCCATCAAATCATTTCTCTGTGATTAGCTCAAACGGTGGGTGGGATACAGCCACCAGACTCAATTTTATATACCGACAATCACTTTATTTCTATATAAACATGATTCTACTTGTTATGATTTGAATTAAATTCACAGTTTTCCAGTATGCCCCAAACCGTGATGTGCTTGGAAGAAGATTTTGGAGAAACTCTGTTTTGGTTGCATTAACCAAAACAATAAGTTGTTCTTATATTTATAACCAAAGGAGCTTAGAGCTCTTTACAATAATTGCAGAAAACTTAAGAAAATACAAGAGGAAAGTTTACAAGCAGGCTAATAAGTCATAAGTGGAAGAAACAACTAAGCAAAACCACCAGCTTCTTCAGTGACACCTCTGGCTCTGGTTCCTACTCCAACTCCAGAAAGTACTTCTCATATGGGCTCAAACTTCTTTTTAATGGACGATAATCTACACATAAAATTTTTAATTGAAATATGAGGTAAATGACAGAGTCAAATTTCGAACTCAGGACTTTTGACTCTAATACCATGTTAAACTATTGATTATCTCAAAAGCTTAAATTGATAAGAAGAGACAAATTTAATCATTTAATCATATTCTAACACATCCTAATATGGGTTTCAACTTCATAATGATGATGCTTTAGGCATTACATAACAATAATCAGATAAATTCTTCGTGCGGAATGTTGTTGAGTGATTTCTGTCACCAAGTTTTTATTTTACCTGATGTATTTGGGAGACAAGTTCATAACAAAAGTGTTCAATATTAAATTATGATTAAATTTCAAATTCAAAATAGAACCAACGACAACCGAAAAAATGACAAACAAATGATAAAAAAATCAACCATGCATGCATATTTATTTGGGCGCTACTTGAAATTAGATTCGAAAGAAGTCCATCACATCTAACGTGGCCATTTTCATTTCCCTGTGGCATCCAATTCCTCTTATAATCCTTACCTCGATCTGGTGGTGCTGGGTGGAATCTAAATTATCTAATGCTTGTGGCATCACTTTCCAGAATTATTGAGCGGAACAAAACAACTATCATTTATTTGTCATTATACTTCGACATTGAAACTACATTTACTATATATTATTGCGCTAATATGAAAAGGGCCACTTCTATTTGGTGTTTTTAATTTTCTTTTCTTTTCTTTTTTATTGGAAAAAATATATATAAAAAATGAATAACTTCATTTTAGATTTTTGAACTACCACGCATTTTGATAAGACTTCCGAAATATTATAACGACCACCTCTAAGTGGCCCACCAGCAACATCTGGGGTGGTTGAGTGTGGCGCTCGGCCACCCCCACCTTTGGGTTGACTCGTGCCCTGAGGTGGCCAGAGGTGGTAGCAAGCCGCCTCCTGCCAATGGCTGCCCAACTAGCAACCACCCATTTACATTTTTTTTAAAAAAAAAATAAAAATAAAAATAGACAATTAATTTTTTAGTTTAATATATTTATGTTTTTATTATCAAGAATGACACATGTCGCCATTTTATTGGTATTGACGTGACATCTAACATAATTCGACAAATTGTTTAACGGAATTTAACTCCAATGACTAAAATTATTCTTTTGGCATGTCACAAAAACTTATGATGAGTTCACTTTCATTTCGGCAAAAAACTTTAGACAAGATAACAAAGCGAAACTAAGATATGAACTCGAAGATCCTAGCCTTTTTTCACATATCCTAAAAGATGACGGTTGGGACCCCTTCCCTATGAGATTCGTACAAGCTCCACAATACATCAACACCGTGGCTCAATGTAATTTGCACGATTTTGAGAAGACAGTCATTTACCGGTCATGAGCATGAAATTTGTATTGTATATTTGTATTTGTTCCTATTGTGTAGACTAGCATTGTCATATGTTTAGTCATGAGAATACTGGAGGTATGTCTTTGTTAAATTTTATTTATACATGCTATGAAAAAAGAATAAATCTATTATTGAAATATTCTAACAATTTGATCACATGCATCAGAAGATGGATACTTGAAATCTCAGCACCAATCATTGCAGGCAAGCTGTGTTGATGGTTGAGTACGTTATAGACTTGATCAAAGATGGATCACACATGCACTACAATCATCGGGTCTATTGGGATTATGGCATTAGCCATGACTGTTATCCAAGCAAGTTGTTAAGGCGGGTCGTTACTGATATCACGCGCTAATTGCTCCTTAGCTCAGAGGGATAGAAACCAGTGACAGGATCTCCTCATACATTAACCTGAATAAAACAAAAAGGAGCAAGGACATTTGTTAACAACAGTTTCCTAGTACCTATCAAGAATTCATTTAAGAAGTTGAGCAGCATATCATAATGAAAAGAAGATATGTACAAGGAAACTACGTACATTATACTGAAAATGCACAACCATATGCTCTTATGTGCTGCCAAGATTACCATGTCACAAAACAGCAATGGGAAATATGTGCTCATTTTTAAAATTTAAAAATACATTGCATAGGAAAAGGTTTACTTGACAAACAAGCTTGATCTAGTTTTGCTTTTTTACTAAACATTATTGATAACTAATCGTTTTCAAGGTAGCTAGAAGGGATATTCGAGTCACTGGCATCTGGTCCAAAAGCCTCACAAAATGCAATGAACCATAAATCAAATCTTGAAGCACACAATTTAAACAGGGGATTTTTATAGCTCAAGGATGATTTGGTTCAATTTAAACACAGAGAGAGAATACTTCTGCGTTAATCTCTGCTGATTCCACATCAACGTTGATATCAGCAATAATTTTGATGATTTCTACCAGTAATCTAGGTCTATCTGCTGTCTCTATACAAAGTAAGCTGTAAATTGGAGAGAAAAATACATAATAAGATGGTAGATTAATGCAACCATTCTTTGCAAACAAGTATCAAACTTCATTCAGAATATGACCACCCAACAGGTTGGATCCTGCGAAGGTAGAACCACAAGAGAAACATAAAAATGAACAACAAATTACAATGCTAAAAGACAACTTAATCACAAGTAGCGAACCTTCTCTTATGTCCATCTTCCTTCACTTGTATCTGAGTTGCAATATCAAGATCAAGCTGCATAACAAAATCACAAACTTCAGTTCAAACCTGTAAAGTTACCGAAAACACATGAAATTGAAGTTGGTTGAGCTAACTAGATCATAGCCATGAAAACTCTGATTCCCAATGTATTACAAATTATACTTTCTACTAAATAAGCCTCAGCCATGGCACAAGAAGGAAAATGAGAAAGGCATACGGTAGAATAATTGAGTAAGACTGCCAATTAGTTTGCATCCAAGAAAAATCTTTCAATGGAAAGCCCGCTGTGCAAATGAGCACACCATTATGCAATTGGAATTCCTTTCAAGTTGTAATTAAAAAAAAAAAAAAAAAAATTATTGTAATTGGGTTTAATTGTGTTACATTAACCATTCATACTTGTCTAATCTTTTTAATATGAAACTTAAATTCTTTTCCACCCATGTGTTTTAACTCAACAGAATACAATAAACACATGTTGCATTTAGTGCCCTCAAAGAATCCAGTTGTGGAATAATTGAACTATTAAATGAGAAATTTGCAAGGGGCTGTGTTGTTTGAAATAGTGCTACTCTGTCTACATATACCTTTGCCCGCACAAAGCCATGACACTTAGACAAGCTCATTTTCTTTTTAATTTTTTTTTTTTCTAATTAAAAAAAGGTAAGTGTGAGAGATTAACTGTTGCTATTTTATTTGGGCGTGATTATATTAGCATTTACTCACTGAGAGCTGCACATGAGGACCTATGCAGTAAGAACTGCAACACTCCCTCAAGTGTGATTAAGTCATAATCTGACCTAATTGTGACGTCCCACATCGCCTGGGTATGGAGATGGGGATGTGCTTAAATGTAGACTACATCCTTAATGACAACAACGCGTTTTAAAGCCGTGATGGCCATGATCCCATCAGAACTCCGCAGTTAAGCGTGCTTCTACTGGAGTAGTACCAGGATGGGTGACTTCCTAGGAAGTCTGGTTTGAAGGAAGCCAAAAGCGGACAATATTGTGTGTCATTGGGGTAAGATGTTACAAATGGTATCAGAGCCATTGCCCAGCCTGAGATGGGGGGAGCGTGCACAAGCCCATGAAGGTCGCTAGCGGGCGCTCGTTGGGGGGGACGCCAAGAATGGGCAAATCCCATGAGGGTCGCTAGCGAGGACGCTAGGTCCTAAGAAGGGGTGATTGTGATGTCCCACATCGCCTGAGTATGAAGATGGGTGATTGTGACATCCCACATCACCTGAGTATGAAGATGGGGATATGCTTAAATGTATACTACACCCTTAATGACAACAACGCGTTTTAAAGCCGTGATGGTCATGATCCCATCAGAACTCCGCAGTTAAACGTGCTTCTGCTGGAGTAGTACTAGGATGGGTGACCTCCTGGGAAGTCTGGTTCGAGGGGAGCTAAAAGCGGACAATATTGTGTGTCATTGGGGTGGGATGTTACACCAACCCCATAAATCGAGCATCAAAGAAAATTAAGGTGGTTTACACTAGACAAGCTCATCTTAATAAAGGGTGGTTGAATTTAGAGGTGTGTCTCTCAGCAATTTCAAAATTTCAGGGTGTTAACATATGTTATTTTGCATGTTTATATGCCTTAAAAATGATTCATGTCTTTGACTTTTGCTTGTATTGTGGCCAATTTCACTATTAATGTGTGCATCTCTAGATTTAAATATCAAGATCGTGCTTCTAATCCAAACGAAGCTATTAAACAAATTTTTAAAAACATATAGAAATTTGGATAAATACCCAAATGACTCTTGAGGGGGCACCACTTTCAGCTCTACCTCTTCCCCAGGGTTTCCTTCAAAAGGGAAAAAAAAAGTTTCACTTAATTTATAAGGGTGAGTGGGGGCATGAGGGCATGAGGGCATGGGGCAGAGAGGAATGGAAACCATAGACCAAAACTTGAAATAAGGCATGAGGGCATGCCTTATTTCAATTTTCAGCCATTCAATCTTTTGAGATGTCTACACAAGAGGAGAGGGAGATTCAAACTAGTGACCTCTGCTTTATGAGGCCATTCAATCCTTTGATCACATTATTTGAACCCAAGTGATAAGTCTTTGCCGACAATGACACGACCTTTTACGAGCGCAGCCTTGACAATGTTATAGCTGATCATTATATATTAAATGATTCATTTTTTTTATTTGATTAAATTTTTTTTAAAAATAGTAATTTTGTAAGGTATTAAAACTAAAGGTCTTAAATTCGAATTTTAACTTCATCAATTTACCTTCGATGTAAATTAAATATTTCATGTTTGGTGCCTCACCTGTTAAATATATCGGCTCGTGCTCGCTCAAAAATTCAGTTGCAGTAGGAGTAGCTACTTGTTTTATGGCTTTAATTTGAGCTTCAACATCAAACTGTCTTGAATTCTCATTTTCTCCGACATTTTTGATTTATACATTGTGGATTGTAGAACCTTTGTCTACTCTCTTGTAGATTCTTTAACCCAAAGAACTTAATTAAAGACGTGAGCTCTAGGATGAGTTGAAGCCTTCTGCAATAACGTTACCGTTACACCAGGGAAAATTCCACTACGCTTCCACAGCTAATGGAAGAAACTAATTCTATTTAAACCCACGTTTGAAGTGCAATAAGGCATGCAAAAGTTAATTCTCAAACATAGTGTTTTGGAGACTTATGAACCTCAGATTTCCTACCGCGAATTATTTTGATTAGAAAGATAGGTCGGAATAAAAAGCAAAATCCTGCTTCTTTCCCGCTGACAGGCATATTGCTTGTTCAGTTACGAATTCTAGTAAAACAATTACTCGCCACGCATATTGGTTACAGAGCAACCTTTGGAAGACAATGTTGCAGTAGAAACTGTACTTTGAATGGTTACAGAACAACCTTTGGTTACAGAACAAATTAATGGCTATCATTGCCACGCATGTTGCCTTCACGAAGTAACAACCAAACCCAATCAACTAAGGAATAGAAAATGTTGATGGTGATCGATCGTAGTCCCTGGACTTCTGCCACACACTGGCTCAAGTATCATGTATCCACGTTCCCAATTCGAAGTGTTATGGCTGGGAGCCTCATATAGGTGTTCATCAAGGCTATGAGACAATTGTTTTGGTTGCTCTGATATTGGTGTTTATCAAGACTATTATGAGTCTCATATGAGGTTTCTTAAGAGAGTCATCATAACTTCAACTTCTAACTCATTCTTCCTAAATATTAAGCTCTAGAATCAAATTGCAGGAATAACTCTGTAAATCCACTCATCACCAAAGATTGTACCAACTGCCAACCAAAAAACAAAACAAATCTAATGCAAAACAATGCCATCAGAAATTAAACAAAATGGAAAATGCAGATAACCATGCACAGAGCCAAGTGTCGCCATCACCGGACTCAGCTGATTAATTGGTGACACCGTTGTTGTTGCCATCAGCAGAGTCATAAAGCCAGATTTCGACATAAGGTTTTCGCTAATAATAATCCTTTCAGCAGCAACGTCTTGTCATTGATGATTATATGCATATCATTAGGGACAACTATACACAATCGTCACTGATGTTAAGTGTTCTAATAATTTTTTTTTAGAAATAAATTGCTATGGCTTTTTTTTTTTTTTTTTTTTTCCCCTTTACCAATTACTGTTTAATTTTTTTTTTTTTAATCAATTATCCAAATCCCACTTATTAATTAACATAGAAGAACAAAACAAAACGAAGAAGGGAAAAGAAAAAAAAAACCTCAGCTAAATTGACTAGGACAGAGCATAGAACAAAATCATATAACATATTAACATAGTAAAATAGATTGGAAAATAAATGGAATACAAAATGCAAAATTTCATTTCAGTAGAAAACTTTGGACAAGGTAACAAAGGGAAGCTACGAAATAAATCCAAAGAACCTAGCCGATTTCACTAATCCTAATGATAATTTTGACTCTACTCAGTTGGGACCCCTCCCCAGTGAGATTTGCACAACCTTCACAATACATTAACAGCGTGGCTTAATGTAATTTGCACGATTTAAAGAAAGTAGAGTCATTTACAAGTCACGATGAGCATGGAATTCATGACATGCAATAGAAGCTGAACAATTGTGAGCTCAACACTAGTAATTGTAGGCTAGCTACATTGATGGTTGAGTATGTTACAGACTTGGTCAAATATGGGCCGCACATGCATTGCAATCATCAGATCTATTGGGATTATGACATTAGCCACATCTATCATCCAAACAAGTTTTTTAGGGTAGATCGTTATTGATATCACAGGCTAATTGCTGCAAAAGAGAAAGCAGTACTCCTTTGTCTCAAAGGGAGATCCCCCGTAGATCAACCTAAAAAGAAAAAAAGGAGTAGAGACATTTGTTAACAACAGTTTCCAAGTACCTGTTAAGAATTCATTAAAGAAGTTGAGCAGCATATCAAAAATGAGAAAGATATGCACAAGGAAACTACATTATACAGAAAATGCACAACTATAAGCTCTTATGAGCTGCCTAGATTACCAAGTCACAAAACAGCAATGGGAAATATATGCTCGTTTTTTAAATTTAAAAACACATTGCATGGGAGAAGTTTTACTTGACAAACAAGCTTGATCCAGTTCTACTTTTCTACTAAACATTATTGATAAACAGTCGTTTTGAAGGTAACTAGAAGGGATCGAGTCACTGGCATTTAAACAGAGAATTTTATAGCTCAAGAATGATTTAGTACAATTTACAGAGAGAGAGAGACCATACTTCTACGTCAATCTCTGCTGATTCTACAACAATGTTGATATCAACAATAATTTTGAGGATTTCTACTAGTAATCCAGGTCTATCTGCCGTCTCTATATAAAGTAAGCTATAAATTGCAGAAAAAAAACGAAAAATAAGATGATAGATCAATGAACCCATTCTTTGCAAACGAGTATTAAACTCATTCAGAGTATGACCTCCCAATAGGTTGGTTCGTGCAAAGGTAGAAGTAGAACCACAAGAGAAACATTAAAATAAAAAAATAAAAATAAAAAACAAATTATAATGCTAAAAGACAACTTAATCACAAGTAGCAAACCTCCTCTTTGGTCCATCTTCCTTGACTTGTATATGAGTTACAATATCAATATCAAGCTGCAGAACAAAATCACAAACTTCAGTTCGACCTTGTAAAGTCACCAAAACGCATGAAATTGAAGTTGGTTGAGCTAACTAGCTCATAGCCATGAAAACTCTGATTCCCAATGTATTACTAATTATACTTTCAACTGAATAAGCCTCAGCCATGGCACAACAAGGAAAATGAGGAACATTTGGTCAACAAAACAGTTTTGAGATGCCAGGTGGACTTGCTCAGATATAATAGTTTTATGAGAAAGGAATACGGTAGAATAATTGAATAAGACTACTAATTAGTTTGCATGCAAGAAAAATCTTTCAATGGAAAGCCTGCTGTGCAGATGAGCACACCATTATGCAATTGGAATTCCTTTAAGTTGTAATTTAAAATAAAAAAAAATTATTGTCATTGGGTTTAATTGTGTTACATTAACCATTCATACTTGTCTAATCTTTTTAGTATGAAACTTAAATTCTTTTCCACCCATGTGTTTAAACTCAACAAAATCCAATAAACACATGTTTCATTTAGTGCCCTCAAAGAATCCAGTTGTGGTAAAATTGAACTATTAAACTTGCATATTAATGTGAAATCAATATTTACTTTCAATTCTTAAAAAGCAAGATGAAGAGGAACACAGGACAATATACGATCTATTTACCGACTTGTCAACTTATTGCAAAGTGTTTCAAATCTTAAATCCATGTATGTCAGTGCTTTAATTGTTTCAGCATATAATTGAAAATCAGAAATTCTTCAAAATATCAAATCCCTTAGAGTGAAAATCAGAAATTCTCCAAAATATCATTGACATTTTAACACTGGTATAGGTGTTTCTATATTCTATGCCTAAAGAAGTCAAAGATGCAGCATATTCTGAAATAAATTCCACTATCAAAAAAAAAAAAAAAAAAGAGAGAAAGTTATACCAAGTCTCTTGTTTGTCTCTTCCTTCTTAGAAATAAGTGGGTATAACCAGTCAAAATTAGTCACTTGGAAGAAGTGAGATTGTCATATCCAAACAGATTGTAGAAATTTCCACCTGATTCCCATAACCAATTTCATGAATTGCTGCTTTCAATAAAAAAACCAAATAATAAATTCAACAATAACTCAAAAATTTCAAATGAAAATAATAAAAGTTTAAATTTCATCCATTGATGGAACTACTTGCAGTTAGGCTCCAACAACAATAATAATGAAAAGAGCGTTCCCAAATTGTGCAATATGATCTACATTTGATATTGATAAAATCGTAACAGAGTAGTGCAAAATTTATATTGAAGTTTTGTAAAAATTTGGGATGGGATTGACTTCCCTGATCTATTATAAGTCTTTTACGTAATGCTACCACTTGCAGAATTTATATTTCAAACAGAAATGCAAGAAAAAATTTAAAAAGAAAACAATACTGGAAATCCCAATGAAGTGAAAGATTGGAAACAATACAGGAAATATTAGAGCTTTGCACAAATCTGATTGTCAGAAAGGTCTGAAGAAGCATCGATACTTCAAATCCAACTTCTCTGTGTCCGCCTTGAGCCTCTACTTCTCATCACGAAGCTTATTCTTCTCAGCCTGCACAAGAAAAGGGAAATGCAGATGAAGCAGCAGTTTCTAAATGAAGTACATCCTCCAAACATATAAAAGAAAGTTGTTACTCTGAAAAAATCCCACCTTCAATTCTTTAATCTTCATTTTCAAATCCTCATTTAATTCATTTAGCTTCTGGGCTTCACTTTGTAACTGGGTCACCACTCACATTAGTCACATAGCATCACTCAAAATGGCAGCCTTGTCTGTTTTGGCCGGCCTTCTAGGCACCAGGATAGAATCCTCCTTCTCTCTTACTATGGTATGCATAATAACCCTGCATCTTCATTTTCTGAAGTTAAAATCTTCATTAAAAACACAATACAAGAGAAAGCAATACAGTCCAAACACCCACTAGTAAAATATAACTGTGCATATAACAATCTTTGCAAGAAGAAAAGAGATTAAAGTAAGCATACTTGCATTTTCCTTTGTTTTTTCTTTTTCTTTTTGTTACACACTAATAGCTGTCTAAAGAGTAATGCTATTTTACTTACTTGTTGCTCAAGTGAATTAGTTTACTTTTTTCATCAAGAAACTTTTGGAGAATATTTGTATCATCCATGCTATCTTTCCTTAAGAAATAGTTATTTACTAAATTACTATGTAGGAACAGGAATCAACCTTAAGTAGACTGCTATCAAAGGATCCGCACAACCCACACTTATGATAGCTTCACCCATTTCATAGTACATTCTGGAATACCAAAAGGGAGGCACATCTTTCTGCCATCTTCTTCTTCTTCTTGTGCCTATTTCAAACAAGTCAGTAACAAGACTCAATAGCTTAGCCAGTTCAAGGCAACAGGCAAAGGAGAGAACCAATAGTACTCTGCTATCAATAGTCTACCACAGGAAGGAATTGAGCAAACTGGTCCAACAGGCTGAATTTTCAAGCACTGCATACACAATATTTCAGCTGTAGCTTCCCTGCAAATAAATATTGAAACTAAAGATATTATCTATGTACAATCAAGCAAACAATATAAGGGCGAACTTACATAACCATTAAATTTCACTGACTTTATCATGGCAGAATCTGCATGTAAATAACTTGCCAGAGCAATCAGCAGAGAACATTCAAGTAAATCTTCATAATTTGAAATTTCACCAGTTGTTGCTCCAACATTCAAGTATCTCATTCCATCCAGCCTTGAAAGTGAGATTACTATGATCCAGGCTTTCATAGGCATCAGTGCCTAATATTTTAAATTTCTAGCACATTAAAAAAAAAAAAAATCTGAATCTTCAACACACTGAAAAGCCTATTTATATATAACAAAACCATGAAAATAAATTCCAAAGAATATATGGAAAGGCAGCACTAACAATAAATACATAAACAGAGTGGTTGGCTAACATGATATTCAGTTCCAGTCAAGCAACCAATTACACTTGAAGACAAGTAAGCATTCCTTGTAGACCCGGCCAGAAAAAGAGTATGACCGGTGTAGAATCGGAATCAAGAGCTGCATCAGAGAGCTCTACAAGTAGAACAGATAACAAGCAAATCACACGCTTTTCGAACAACCATTAGCTTAAATTATTAATAACTGATAATGAACCTGGCATATTCGTATTCTGAAGAAAACACCTCGCTTCTTCGTCACTAAGTGGTCTTACCAACCATGGTAAGAAGCATTCAATCAATTTCAAGGGCATCATAAATAAGCTTCAATACAGAAGTTCTCACTGTCTTTTGGGGTAAAAATGCTTTCAAGCAAGTGAAAGAACCTATGGATGCAAAATACATGTTAGATGACTTTTAAGGACAGCTAGGATTCTTGATCATGTCTTTCAAGTTCCAAATGCTGATAAAAGGTGCTCAACAAATTGTAGGCAGAATACTACTTAAAAATGCAAAAAATATCGTTAATTGAATGTCCCCTTTTCACAGACTCAGCTCATTGTCATGCTTACAACATTTACTCACCCAATCTTCCTCATCATGGAAGTCCTCTGTATATTGTCCATTGTTTTGTGTACAAGTGAGGCTGACACATCTGAGCAAATTGCATAAATCGCCCAATGAACATCCATTTCATGAATTGATGCTTTTCTATGCATATCTCTCTGACCATCAAAAAGCCAAATAATAAACTCAACAATAACTAAAAATTTTCCAATGAAAACAGTAAAAAGGTAAAATCATTCAATGAACAGAGAGAGTTGCAGTTAGACAACAATAATAATAAAAATGGGATGGGAAAGACTTTCCTGGTCTATCAGATAAGAGTAGGTATAGAAAGAAAATGTAATAGAGTGGTAGTAGAGCAAAGAGTGAGATGAGAGATCAATAGATTATAAAGAGTAGGAGTTGTGAAGGAAAAGAGGAGAAGGAGGAATTATGAAAAGAATAAAATTAGTTTTACTATGTTTACTTGTAGAAATAAAGGTATATATATATATATATATTTTTGAAAATTAATTTGTATAATTTATTCACATCAATTAAGTTAAATACTCTTTATAAAGAAAGTAAGAGGTTGACCATGATCCTGGATTTTTGGGCTTGCTTGACACAGTTTCTAAGCAAAAACAGGTACCCTTTTTTACCTTTTGATTTGAGTAAACTCTGTTTGGTCATGGATAGAAGCAGAGGCCTTGGTAACATCATTCAAATATTTTTTTGTTTCTTCACGTCCAAGTTAAGAGAACAGCCAAAGAAGACGCAATTAATTTCTATAAAACTAAAATCCGGTAGACTACTTAAACTGAGCTATAGCCTTATCTAACTCCATCAAGGCATCAAATTTGATTTTCCAACCACAATAGCGATATACCTTTGGAAAAATCAACAAAGCAGCAGAGACGTCATATTCTTGGAGTAGTTAATTGGACTAAGAAATCAAGCACTGTTGTGAAGAAATCAAATGTGGAATGAAAAATTGTACTGATGAAAGTAACGATATCTAATTCCCAGCTTCTCAATTTATTGCATTGTTGCAGAGTGAAGAAGTTAATTTAGAATTGGCTCCAAATCTTAAATAGTGCTTCAATTGGTTCTGCACATGAAATCAGAAGCTCTTCTAAATCTCAAAACCCTCAGAAGTTACTGAGGAAGAAGGAATAGCATTGGCATATACTATTGCTATACACATCAGATAAAAGAGAGAAACATATACCAAGTCCCTTGTTTGCGTCTGCCTTCTTAGCCGGCCATACTCGGTCTCTTTGAAGAATTAAGGCTGTCTTATCCAAACAGATTCCAGTAATCCGCACATGATTCCCACAACCCATTTCATGAATTGCTGTCTCCTAAGCATGCGTCCATCAAAAAAATCAAATAATAAACTCAACAATAACTCAAAATTACCAATGAAATTAAATAGTACAAGTATAAGTTCCATCCTTGAACGAACCAGCTAGCAATTAGGCCCCAATAGCAATAATAATGAAAATATATAGTTCGTCCAAATCGTTTAACACAATCTGATCTACATTTGACACTAGAAAATTCAAAACAGGGTAATGCAAAATTCATATTGATTTTTTTATTTTTTATTTTTTTTTATCAAAATTACGGATTGGATTGACTTCCTGGTCTATCATAAGTCTGTCATTTGCCATATCTTCTCTATACTAAAACCAACTCCAAAGACCAAACAATAAAACATTTGAAGTGAGCATTCACTTGAAAGAAAAGCAACATGTAAGGTTTCACTTGCAATGTTCAATGTTGTTTTCACTAGCAAATAGGGGCGGAGCTAGCAATTATAGTTTGAGGGCAAAAGTACAAAATAAAAATATTTGGGGGGGCATATTCTATTTTTTCTTTTTAAATTCTAAGGGAATTTTTTAAAAAATTTGGGGAAACATGGGGCTTGCATGTAGTTCCGCCCTTACTTGCAAAATCTAACTCACCAACGCAAGCGCAAGAATCCACTCCTACAAATACAATGCGCCCTCCATCGCCATCTGACTCGCCTTTGGATTGTCCTGCATCATCCTCTATTATTCCTTCAACCGAATCCACTCGAACCTCTTCAACTAGATCTTCAACAAAAATGTAACAACTACCATTGAATGAGTTACACATTAATTTAATAAGCCTCTGTTAGTAAAAGAGTTAGTATACCTATTATTTCTCTAATATTTAATTAAAATAGATAGTAGAATAGAGAATTTGTTAAGTGACTATAGAAAAAGCAATGGGTAAAATGAAAATTTGTACTTTTTCACTAGTCATTTTAGCTATTGTTGCTGGAGAGGCTCTCACGCAACTCAACTCTTAGGTACGGATTACGAAGCATTTTTTCATTAAAAAACAAAACACAACTCATGGGGATTAATTGAAACGGAGCGTTTTGTATATATAATTCAAGAGCTGTTTAAACAGCATCGTTTGCAACTGTGTATTGTCTTCTTCGTTACTGCGTAATTTTTGAAACAATTTGAAACAGTGAAACTGAAATTTTGAAAGTTTGAGAATCATTTGCCGCTTACAAATGCAGGTAATGTCGATGCCCTCATGCCTCAGATGAGTAGTTGAGGGTGGGTATTTAGGATATTCAAAAAACAAATTACTGGAAGTAAGGGAAAATAACCTGACGCTCAAAAAGCTCAAACCCAGCAAAGGTTGCCACTAATTCAGAGATGATGATCAAAAGCATTTGTTAAAGACATGTACCCACTTCCTTTCAACAACTTAAATTTCAAAGCATTTGCATATTTTATTGTACACAAGATGAGCAGAAATCCACAAGAAGTTCTAGTCACTATACTGTCTATGCATAGATGTTGCACCTATTTACATCTCTGACCCTAAGATACCAACACAGAAGTAGTTGAAAAAAAATTACATAAAAAACATAATAAAAGAAACACCATTGCCTTGCAAGTAGCATAAACCAAACCCTGGGTGTATTCAATTTTAAGCAACTGGAGGGCGTAATACATGATCCTGTGATGTGTCAACTACAGCAGGTGCCATGAATTGCCATGTTGAGACAACCAATGAAAGGCATCAGCTTGTGCAGAAAATGTACCCAACATTGCAGAGGGATGAGGCAGGGAGCCTGGTTGAGCACTCATTGCTTTCACTTGCTCCTCCAACTTCTCTTTGCCAGCCTTGAGCCTCTACTTCTCATCACGAAGCTCATTCTGCTCGGCCTGCACAAGGAAAGGGAAAGCTAATATTATACCTGGGAATCCTTTTACATGTTGAATAAGCAATATTGTGCAAATTTTTGAGGATAGACTATCAAGCGTTTCAATTTGCTTTCGCTCATCTCCACTGTTAAGCTTATTGATGATGCAAGGCCATGTGTCAAGTCTCACCTATTAAGGAAAAATTGAAGTCTCACGTGAAAGGGAAGTGTTACATCAATCAGGAAATGCAACAACTAAGGCCATGTGTTAACAGAACAATTGAAGGGGTACAAAGTAATGCTGAAAGTTCAACTGTACAACCGTTGTCTTTTGACTCTTTTGTCAAGTGTTAATTAATACCATGGAAAATTTTAGAAAAAAAGAAGTTGACGTACTGTCATAAATCATAATGTTCAAGATATATACCAATTATTTATAAAGATAAAAAGTAATTGCATGCAATTTTATAGGTTTCTTTTTGCTGAATTGAAAAGTTCAGAATTCACATATATGGAGAAGATGATATAATGAGGAAAACAAGACAACTTACAGAAAAATGAAATTAGTGGGTGATATGCAGATCTGAAAGTATCTCTATGTTAGTATTCAAAGCTCTGTTGTAATATATTCAAAGCTCCTGTTGCTTCCTGCATAATCAGATAAAATAAAATCAACATTGTGCTTCTAATCCAAACAAAGCTATCAAACACATTTTAAAAAACAAATATAGAAATCTGGATAAATGCCCAAATGATTATTGAGGGGGCACCACTTCCAGCTCTACCTCTTTCCCAGGGTTTCCTTTAAGAAAAAAGAAAAAAAGAAAAAAATAGCTTTCACTTTAGACTCCTCCTTTCTTGGCCTCAGTTGTGAAATGAGACTTTTTGAGTAAGGAGTGAGTTGAGTGAAAACAGCACGATCTCAAGGCAAGTGGAGGTGGAAGTGGAAGCATGGAAACCAATGGAACAATTTGATTGATCACTACAAGCCCAATCCTGAATATGCTATTCCAGGAGTATTGTAGTTTCCAGGTTTGGTTTTCCAACCACAATATCGAGATGCCTTTTAAGAGATCAACAAAGCAAAAGAGGCGTCACATTGATCCTCAACGCAGTTTGGAGAGAAAAATCAAGTTCTAGTAGATTTTGCTTTTCTTTTTTTTTCTTTTTCTTTTTTTTCATCTGAAAGGTAAATTTCATCCATTCATTCAACAAAATATACATTTGACACTGAGAAAATCCTAACACAGTAATGCAAAATTTGTATTAAATTTTTGTCAAAATTTGGGATGGGGTTGACTTCCCTGATCTATTATAAGTCTTTTACCTAATACATGATGCTACCGTTCGTAGAAATTAAATTGCAAATGGAAACACAAGAAATATTTAAAAAAGGAAAAGAAAACAATACTGGAAATGCCATTGAAGTGAAAGTTAGGAAACAAAATGTAAAAGTTAGAGCTTTGTACAAATCTGATTGTCGGCAAGGTTCGAAGAAGCGTCTATACGTAAAACCTTCAATTGTTCCTGCATATGAAATCAAATATGATATATATCAAAAGCCTCATAGAGTAAAACGAAGAAGAAAATTACTGTCTAATTGAAGAATTAAAAACCTGATAAATTTGGCAAGTTTGGCTTGCGTTCCACTCTATACGATTACCATCTCCGCCATTTTGAAAGTTTGGAACGTGAGCAATCTTTGGCCAATCCTCTCCCATTCTTTGTTCATATCTTTCCTCCAAGCGAGGGCACTTCGCAATTATCAAACGACGTAAAGAGGTGAGGCGGTGCATACCTTCGGGCAGTGATATTAAATTCGGACAATTTACGATTCCAAGCTCCTAAAGTGAAGTGAGATCGCCTATCCACTCTGGCAAAGATGCCAAACTAGGATAGTACATAATTTGAAGCCCTTGGAGAGTGGTAACATCTCTAAGCTCTCTTGGGAGAGAAACCAATTTGGAACATCTATTATAGATAGATGACCAAATCTTGTAGGTCCAAGGCATCCTGTGCCATCTTCATTCTCATTGCTGATAAGTTCCTTGCAGCGAAGAATAGACAGATTTTCACGTGAGGTGAGATGTTGAAAGAGGGGAGACATGGATATTCGCATTTTACAACAATTGAGATCAATATGAGCACTGCACTAACAAGAGACACATAAACAGAGTGGATGGCTAACATGATCTTCAATTCCAGTCAGCAAAACAACTGATTTCACTTGAAGACAAGCAAGCATTCTCACTGCCTTTCGAGATTAAAATGCTTTCAAGCAAGTGGAAGAAACCTGAAAATGCAAAATACTTGTTAGGTGGCATTTAATGACAGCTAGGATTTTTGATCATGTCTTTTAAGTTCTAAATGCTAATAAAAGTTGCTCAACAAATTGTAGGCAGAATAGTATTTAAAAATTCAAAATAATATGGTTAATTGAATGTCCCCTTTCACAGGCTCAGCATGCTTGCACCATTTACTCACCCAATCTTCCTCATCATGAAAGTGCTCTATATAGTTTCCATTGGTTTGAGTACAAGTGAGGCTGACATATCCCAGAATATTGTAGAAATCCCCCAATGATTCTCACATCCACTTCATCAATTGATGATTTTTTATGCAAGTCTCTGCTGACCATCAAAAAACCAAATAATAAACTGAACAATAACTCAATTTTCCAATGAAAACAGTAAAAAGGTAAAATCAATCCATCAACAATGACTCCAGTAACAATAATAATAAAAAGAATATCTCTAAATATGCATTTGATTATGAGAATACTAAAAGTTATGCAAAAAATTTATTGAGTTTCTATGAAAATTTGGGATGGGTTTGACTTCCCTGGTCTATCATAAGTCTTTTATCCAATACCGATCACTGGCATTTAAACAGAGGATTTTTAAACACATAGAGAGAGCGGGAGAGAGAGAGAGAGAGAGAAAGCATACTTCTGCGTCACTCTCTGCTGATTCCACATCAATGTTGAAATCAGCAATAATATTGATGATTTCTACCAGTAATCCAGGTCTATCAGCTGTCTCTATATAAAGTAAGCTGTAAATTGGAGAGAAAAATGCATAATAAAACAATAGATCAATGCACCCATTCTTTGCAAACAATTATCGAACTTCATTCAAAGTATGACCTCCTCTTCGGTCCACAAGAGAAACATAAAAATGAAGAACAAATTATAAGCTAAAGGACAACTTAATCATAAGTAGCAAACCTCCTCTTAGATCCATCTTCCTTCACTTGTATCTGAGTTGCAATATCACATCAAGCTGCAGAACAAAGTCACAAACTTCAGTTCAACTTTGTAAAGTTACAAAAAGCACATGAAATTGAAGTTGGTTAAGCTAACTAGATCATAGCCATGAAAACTCTGATTGATCCCCACTGTATTACAAATTATACTTTCTATTGAATAAGCCTCAACCATGGCACCACATGGAAAAAGAGGAGAATATTTGATCAATAAACAGAGGACTAATCAATGGAGCCAAACTTGAAACATCCTCTGAAGAAGATGGGAAAACATGATCAAACAGTTGCTGCTCAAGCTGACAGACCTGCAATTTATGTCAATTTTTTTCAAAATTATGTAACTATCACATACTCCATTCAAAATCACAAAGTTCCCATTTTTCTTGTTCATCAAATAACAGAGGAAGGCATAAAAATATAAATAGATTTCCAATACATATTATCTCATCAACGAACATAAGGTATCATGCATTCAGAGTATAAGAATAAATCTTAAATCTACCCAATAATCATAAGATACCCAAATATTCTACATTAACAAAATGGATAATAACCCCTAATATTCAAACACTAGTTGTGCATGTCCAGATTTAAATAACAAGATCGTGCTTCTAATCCAAACAAAGCCATCAAACACATTTTAAAAATCATATAGAAATCCGGGAAAATACCCAAACAACTCTTGAGCCCAACTCCCAGCTCCCCACCTCTTTCCCAGGGTTTCCTTCAAAAGGGAAAAAAAGAAGAGCTTCATTTTAAAGCTCCCTTCTTGGCCTCTGTTGTGAAATGATATTTTTTCGATCAAGGAAGGAGTGAGTTAAGTGAAAAGGGCACAATTCCAAGGCAAGAGGAAATGGAACATGGGACCAGGGGCAAAGACAAATAAAAGTTACAGGCCAGCACGTATAAGAGGAATTGTCTCTTTTTCGGCAATTGACATGGAGCACCCTTTTCACAAACGCCTCCAGATCCACTCCAAGGCTAATATCTACTGCTTCAGCTTTCAGCACCTTATGATCTTTGAGAAGATAATTAAAAGACCAAGCCTTAAGATGATATTCCAGGAATCATATAGATTTTTCTTAATTTTTCCATCTCAAATTCCGGACTTCTCAACTTAATGCTTAGCTGCAGAGTGAAAAAGTTTCGAGTTGGCTCCAAATCTTAAATCCATGTATGCCAGAGCTTCAATTGTATCTGCATATGAAATCCGATAAATCAGAAATTCTCTAAAATCATAAATCAGAAATGCTTCAATTGCTTCAATTGTTTCTGCAAGTGAAATAAGGAAGAAGGAATAGCATTTGACATTTAACATTGGTATACGTATCACTAATACAATTCCACCATTAGATAAAAGAGAGAAACTCAATTATACCAAGTCTCTTTGAAGAAATGGATTTGTCTTATCCAAACAGATTGTAGAAATATCCACATGGTTCCCACAACCCATTTCATAAATTGCTGCTTTCGATCAAAAAACAAAATAATAAATTCAACTATAACCCAAACATTTTCAATGAAAATAATAAAAATGTAAATTTTATCCATTCGTTCAACAGAATCTACATTTAACACTGAGAAAATCCTAACACAGTAATGCAAATTTGTATTAAATTTTTGTGAAAATTTGGGATGGGATTGACTTCCCTCATCTATTAATTATAAGTCTTTTACCTAATACGTGATGCTACCTTTTATAGAATTTAAATTTCAAATGGAAATGAAAGAAATGTTGAAAAACTGAAAGAAGAAAACAATACTGGAAATGCCATTGAAGTAAAAGATAGGAAAAAATACTGTAAGTATTCGAGCTTTGCTCAAATCTGATTGTCTCAAGAAGCGTCCATACGGGAAAGTAGATGCTTCCTGCATATGAAATCAAATAAGATATATATCAAAAGCCTGACAGAGTAAAATAAAGAGGAACAACAAGAAGAAGAAAAATTATTGTCTAATTGGTGACTTAAAAACCTCAAGATATTGGCGAATTCGGCTTGCTATCCATTCTTTGAGATTACCATCGCCGCCTTTACGAAAGTTTGGGACATGAGCAATCTTTGGCCAATCCTCTCCCGTTCCTTGTTCACATCTTTCCTCCAAGCAAGGACACTCTGCAATTGTCAAATGATGTAAAGAGGTGAGGCGGCGCATACCTTCGGGCAGTGATATTAACTTCGGACAATTTACGACTTCAAGCTCCTGAAGTGAAGTGAGATCGCTTATCCACTCCGGTAAAGACACCAAACTAGGGCAAACCATAATTTGAAGCCCTTGCAGAGTGGTAACATCTCTAAGCTCTCTTGGGAGAGAAACCAAATTTGGAACACCAATGATAGATAGATGACCAAATCTTGTAGGTCCAAGGCCATGTGCGCCATCTTCATTCTCATTGCTGGTAAGTTCTTTGCAGCGAAGAATAGTCAGATTTTCAAGTGAGGTGAGATGTTGAAAGAGTGGAGAAATTGATATTCTCATTTTACGACAATCGAAAATCCCTAGGGTCTCAAGAGAAGTGAGGTTCTGCAGCCACTCTAGTGGTAGATATTCAAGTTGCTCTAATTCCAGAAGATAAAGATACTTCAATTTGGAGAGATCGGAAAGGGGAGAGGGAGAGGAGGGTGTTGTTAGAGACATCATAGGGCAATTCTGTATACTTAAAAAAGAAAGGGAAGGAAATGAAGGGAATAATGGAAGATGATCTGTTTCCCTCGTCTTTAGCCATCCCCTCAACTTTGGCAAATTAGCAAGTGCGAGAAATTTGAGGGGAGAAGAGGACACGTCACTACCATCATTGCTTATGTACTCCAACTCATTTAAGTTAGTAAGAAAAAGACGCTCGAGAAAAGGGAATCGGTCCAATGGTGGGATATGTTGAAGCCATTTACAATCAGATATTATAATAGAAGTCAAATTTGAGAGCGAGGACACCCAACTAGATAACCTCACACCTGCATACCCAGCTATAGATAATAATTTCAAATTTAGGTGCGGCCGAAGGTTTTGCAATAGTTGTTCATCATTTGCAATTGCCTTATCACTTTCATCACTAGGTTCTGGGTCCCACTCTAACATCAGCCATTGAAGATGTTGCTTCCTCTCCAAGTTTGCAGCCTTTGCTTTTGATGGAGAATATCTCGAGTGCTCTAAACCCTTGATTAATAAGTCTCCTCTCAACTCATCTAAACCATCCAGCTCCCCTAGCCCACCCTTTGGCTTGGAAAGAAAACTTTTTTTCTTCCCTAAAATGTATAGCGACAATGTTTGGAGAGTAATCAATTTTCCCAGTCCATGAGGCATATGAGTCAAGCTATCACACCCTTCTAGCCCAAGATGCCTAAGGCTGATTAAGTTTCCAGTCTCTTCTGGCAATTCTTTAAGCCCACGACAAAACTCAAGTCTTAGTGTTTGCAAATTCTGCAATTTAGTTATAGAAGCAGGGAGTAGTTTGATATCTTCATTCCTAGACAGATCTAGAAATCTTAAATGCTCTAACTTTCCAATGGAATTCGGCACTTTTTGAATATTCGACCGACTCAAATTCAAAGCACGCAAGCATTTAAAACTTGAAATAAGTGTATTAAAGACTGGCTTATTCAACTCAAGTACTGAATTGTTCCAGTTAAATACATCATCAAGTCCTGGAAGTATTGGAATGCGTAGAAGAAGTGTTCTTATTTTGTTAGGCTTGGGCAAAAGAGCAGGAATATCTGGTAATGAATCTGAAGAATGAAATGCCACATGACGAGTTCTTCCATCTACTTTTTCTCTATCTGGATATAAAATTGTGCACTCCTCACCTGCTACTGACTGTGCAAGATCGTGAATAAGGTCATGCATTTTGCACTTTCCTATTTCACCAACTATATCTCTTTGTACGTCTTGGAAAAACGACCTCCAAAGCAAATCCATAAAATATTCATGACCAATATCTTCAAGATGTCTATTTCCATATGATGAATGAAGAAAGCCTTGAGCTATCCATAACTGAATCAACACCTTCATTTCAATTTCATAATCTTTTGGAAACAATGAACAAAAGGCAAAACATTGCTTTAAGTGTGATGGGAGATGATCATAACTCAACTTAAGTATTGGAAAAATATCATTTTCTTGTTGAGTTATTTTGTAAAGATCATGGTTTTTAAAGTACAACCAATCATCTTCCGAATTTTTGAAATATAATAGACTCCCAATGCTCCTTATAGCAAGAGGAACTTGTGCACACTTTTGTATGATCTCCCTTCCAATTTCTACTAGCTTTGGATTATTTGGCTCTTCCCCGTTTTTAAATGCCATTTTCTTAAATAAATTCCAAGAACTGCTTTCAGATAAACCTCTCAAAGGATATGGTGAAATTGTACCTGTAATCTCTGCAATCTTTTCGCTACGTGTAGTAATCAAAACTTTGCTTCCTCTTAGGCCACCCACTAACAACTTTTCCAAGTTGGACCATGTACCATGATTCTCATTCCACACATCGTCTAAAACAAGTAAATATCGCTTCCCATCAATTTTTGCTCGAAGCTCACTTTGCAATGGATCCATCTCAAGGCTTTTAGGTCTCTCCTTAGTCGCAGATTCTATAAGCTTTACAATGATAGTTTTCACGTCAAAAGGATCAGAGACACATGCCCACATCCTCAAGTCAAAATGTCTTCGAACCTCCTCGTCATTGTACACATACTGCGCAAGCGTGGTCTTTCCTTGTCCACCAATCCCAACTATGGGAATTATGGAAACATTCTTCTCATTCATATTGGGATCGAATAACAGCTTTTTAATAGACTCCTTATCATCCTCTCTCCCAATGACATCTTCCCCATGTACAAATGAGTGTGTATCTTGTCTTTTCACATGCTCAAACTGTGTCGCTGTGGTGTGCTCATTGAAGCCAAATTTGATCCTATCAATTGCAATTTCATCCAGTCTTGCCCTAACTGCCTTGATCCTATGACCCATTTTAAAGCCATATACAAGCTGGTTCGATTTGGAAAAGAAGATGCGTACCTGTAATACTCCCAAATATTTAGTACGGTCCATTGCGAAAAGTTCAACATTTTTTGGGCTATATGTGTAATTAAGGAAAATATGAAGGTCATGTTTGTAATTGTTGTAAGTTTAAGTTAGAGTTTTTTTTTTTTGGTTGTTTTATTTACAACCATCCATTCCAATCCGTTCACGGTGATAGTTTTAGAATTCCCTTACCATTGAATAGTTGGGTTTATAATGGGGGCCGATAATTTATGTGACTTTTTCTAGATGCCATTTGCTCCTTGGAAAGATGTCGCAACTTAATTAGCCGTACATTTTTTGCATATGGTTAGTACTCTTACAAATGAGACTGTTTTTTGTAAGACTCTATTTATAGCAGTTGTAAGGATAAAGAAAACAGACAAAACAATGGAATATAAAAGCATCTATATATGTCAAAATGATACATTAAGACATTGTTACTGTAACGTCCCATATTTGATATAAGTTAGTATGAGTTTTAGCCCAATGTCTTGGGCTTTAGATATATGAACCAATGTTATTGGCCCTAGTGAACTTAATAAAAATTGGATCAAAGACCCTAAAAGAGATTATAAGAGATAATTAATTTCTTAACCTAATGGACTAATCCATGGCATAGTCTTATCCCTAATGATGGGCATAATTTAATGTTCCATTCATAATTTTGTAAGATGATAGTTTATAACCAGAAAGCAATTTTAAGTCTATGTGTACAAGATGTGTTGATCTTTTTGGAAGAAAATATTGTCCTTTTAAAAATGACGTTTATAATGATGTTCATTCATGAAATAGACATAGGATCTAATACCAAAAGCCAAAAACCAGAAACTTTTATAGCCAAAAACCTCTTTTCAATGGCTTATTTGAGTGGTAAAAAACTTCTAAACATAACCCTCAACGGCCTCAAGCGGTGTTAAGACTTATATCAAGAAAATAAGTAATTTCTCATATATGGCATCAAGAAGAGCTTTGGGTTAAATCTGGAAATTAAACTTTCAGTCCATGGCATGTTAGGTGGTTATTTGATCCAAATTTCGTCAAGTTAAAAACCTTAGATATATGTGTTGTGGGCCAATGGGCCAAGTGACCAAAGTGTAGTGTTCTAATTTAGGTCCATTTAGTGAGTTGTGGGCCTTATCTGGTTTACCTAGTTAGGAGGAGGTTCAAATGGGCCATTTCTTACCCAAGCCCCCATAAAAACAATTTTGAGAATTTTGGAAGAAAACTAAACCACTTTTTTAGTGAAATTTCAAGATTAACCCTACTTTCGTTTATTTATTCAAAAGTTATGAAAATATTAATAGAATGAGCTCCTAGAATATGATACATTTTAAGGAAAAAGAAAACTTTATGTTCGGACCAAGGTACAAAAAAGAAATAAACATTAAAAATATTTTTTAATAAAGAGAAAAGAAAAGAAACTTTAGGGTTAAGTTTTTAACTTATTTCTAAGAATAAAACATCTCTAATAATAGAGGGAAGGTTTGAAAGGTCAAGTAACTTAGGAACGAATTTTAATCACAATTTACGTGCCTAGTATAGGGATAATTTCGCTAAACCTTACTATTCATTAGGTTTTAATAGTTGTCGCCTAACTTTTAGTACAGTATTGACTATCGAGGTAATTTGTACTCTTTGCCACTTCTAAATGCATGTCAATTTAAGTGATTATTGCTTTTATATATATATATCAAAGCAATAATTGGGTTTATGATGAAATTATCTTGAGATTAGAATTTCCATACCGTTCAATAGTTGGGTTTTAACATTATAATGAACAAATTGTTGTTGTTGTTGAGAAATTTTAAACTACGTAAAATGATATATATTTGCTTTGGCTTGTGTTGTGATAAATATTTGTATGCAGGTCTGGGAATGCTTTAGTGACAGACAACATCATGTGCACATTAATAAAGAATTTACTTGTTTTGCCATCTTCTTATCCCGTGTCATCAGTTGTCGGCGTAGAAGTTGAGTGGAGTAGTCATCCAGCAAGTCATCGGCGTCGTACATGGCATCCTTGAGCTTTCGAAGCCAATCTTTGATCGCATGGTTATGGGCCTGCTTCTCCTCCGAGTCCAAAAGCACAGCTTGGATGGTGGAAACGGTGTCCCCGAGCTTTCGAAGCTCATTTTTGAAACCCCATAACACTCCAATCTCTTGGAGAGCAAGAGAGCTCAAACTCCTAATGATGCTCCCAGCAGTGTCGTAGAGAACTATTTCAGCCATTTGTGGGTTGTGGGTGGTGAGTCAAGTAAACCGATCTTGAGGGAATTATTGATGATGCAGAGGTGTATGGGATATATTATTGATGATTCAGAGGTGCATTATTGACTTGACGTTCAAACTTTAAAAGGAGTCCATTAGATATGATGTGGCCATGCATGTGCGGCTCATATTTCACTTCTTAAATCTTCTTATTGTCTCGCGGAATCAATTTCTAAAGGTCATGATCAATAATGGGTAGCTCATAGCTGTGTGGTCTTATATGCATGCATAAGAAAGTATTTCATTAAAAAAAAAAAAAAAAAATGTATTTCATTAACAAAGAAATTTTGATATATTATAATTAAGTTATTACGGAATTTACAATGTTTCTTCTAAACTTTTAATTCAAATAATATCTTCTCCAAAATACCAAAAAAATAAAAAAATAACTCTACAAACTTTTTAATAAGATAAAAATATTCTTATAAATTCAAAATAATAATAATAAAAAAAAAAACAAATTCTTTTTATTGTTTTTTTTTTCATATTTTAAAATTTGGCTACCCTTTTTTTTTCTTATAATTTTAGTTATAATTTTTTTTTTCTGAAAAAAAAAATGGTTTTATTTTATTAAGGGCAATTTCATCACGGGGAAACATTAATTAACAATTTTTGTAATTCAAAAGGTACAATTTTTGTCCTAATTAATTAAAGTTTGAAAGATATTGAAGAGAACTGATTTATCAAGTACTCACAGGGAAAAAAAATAAAACAAAAAAAAGATTTCTCAAGAAGACAAAAATAGTCCTATAAATTAAAAAAGAAAATTAATTTAAAAGAAAACAAAAATTTTTAATGCTCTTTCTTTTATATTTTTAAATTTAGCCACTTTTATATGTTTTTTTTTTTTTTTTTTTTAATTTTATTAAAAGTATTTTCATCATTGATAATTTTTCATAATTTAAGAGGTACGTTGAAAATTTGAGAGAATAATGAAGAAACTGAGTCGGCCATTTGTCGTTGGTAGCACATCTCATTCAGAGGTGTAGGAGCGTTGAAGGAAGATGTGGTTGCTTTAATTATTGATAGGTGTGGGTTTGTGTGTTTGTCTAAATATTTTTGTTCTTTAAAATTTTAACTTTTTTAAGTAAACGTTAAATAATTAAATAATTAAAACCTATATATTGGTGCCTATTATCATTTCTCTTTGCAGAAATAAAATATCTTTATACCATCTAAAATATAACAATTTAGGTCATCTAAGATTTATCAAATAATTAAAACTTCCACATTCAAAATTTCCTTGTTGAAAATCTATCAAAATTTCATACAAAATATTTAGTAATAATTAAAGTGCGAGAGGAACTGATGGGATAATATTTTTTTTTTTTTTGTTCCTTTAGAAAATAATATCAATTTAGATATAAGAGAACACTAGAAAAATACCAAGAAGAATTGTAACATATATCATTAAAGTGCGAACAACGTCTTCTTCGTGCGTGACCAATTTCAAATCCTTCTCAAAATATAATGTGATCTTCAATTTTTTCCAATTCTTATTAGTTTCCCCGTCTCCTAATTACTTAGTTTCCCTCTAATTGCTTACTCTCTTAAATTTTCTCTAAATGCAAATTCTCCTCAATTTTCTCTAAATTAATTTTTGAAATCGGTGAACATAATTCATGAGTAGGTGAAATAATTGTGGGGGTAGAAACAACACCAAAATTTTTTAAATTTGCTTCTTTTAAAAAATGGGAATGAATAAAAAGGAGTGTACGTGTATAATTAAATTTTTCTTTGACAATTTCTTGCAAATTTGATTCTACTTTAATTGCTTTTTGTTCTACCAATTATTTTTTTCTTATCAGACTTCAATTTGTCTAATTTTATTCTATTATCAATTTTAACTTTCTCTAACCATTCAAAAAATTTAACATACTCTTTAATTTCATTCATATATTTATAAGGACGAAGTTTTTCTCCAAACTAGATTAGAAGAATTTTCTTCAACCTACTTTTTAAAAGTGACGTGTATCATTTTTTTTAATAACATGTAAGATGCACATGAATTTTTAATAAAATTTATTTCAACTTTATCTTTACTATTGAAAAAAACTGAGTCGACCATTTGTCCTAACATCCCATACCATGACTTATAACATTTTTTGCCTGCATGAGAACAAATTGCATCATTTTCGTTGAAACCGTGTTAGAGGTTGGTCCATTCCATATCAGTATCAGTTGAACGTATAGGAAAAGATTTGGAAATCGTGGGAGTCGTTGGTGCATCATTATTCGTTATTAATTTTTTTTTTTTTTTTTTGTAAATTGGACATAAATAGGTGCATTTATGTGATGAGACAGTAAGCCAGTCAAATAAATATCCAATATTTGCCATTTGACAGATTGGACTTGGTACAATAAATGTATGGGAAATTTGTGCCTTGGTAGATAAGATTTGGCAAAGCATAGAGAAGGATAATAATAAAGCTAGGGTTGAGTGGGGTCGCCATGTTCGTTTGTCTCTTAAAACGTGTTGCTTCGTCTCTTAATTTCTTCTTCACCTCCTAAACAAGGAATTATATATTACATATTATGCACTTTCGGTTATTGACCACCAATATTATAAAAAGTTTTACTGCATACCAAAAGCAGCCACTAATCTTCAAGTTATTATCTAATTAATTACCTTCCTATGTGAAGAATAATAGGGATCTCTCGCCTAAGGGATGTCATGATTAAGTATTTTAAAGGATCAAATGTCCAAGTGACACTCTAATTGACACGACTTACGAATTCGATATGAATATAACACAAAATTAAGAAGTTAATGTTAGGATTGAGAAATTAATCTAATCTGTTTAATTAAATGAATCGGATTAAGATTGACTTACATGATCTTATATACATACTTTATCACGATTTAAACTTGACGCGCAAATATGAATTGTCACCCCTACTCTAAACTCATCAATTCTTACATGAAACGGGAATTCTCCAAAATTTTGTCCGAATTTCTTGAAATTTAAGCACAATAGTTAAGAAATTCCAACCTATGGTATATTAGGTTGATAAATGAAGGTGGAGTTTGTTTGTTGGGTTTTGTGTTGGGCCTTTTTTTGCAATATTTATTTTTTTTAATTTGTTTACGCCACCTAATATTTAAAAGATCCCCATTAATAGTAGTAGGCATTGGGTAGGTCACTGCTTATCAAATCCGCCAGGCCGTATTGGTATTGACGTATAACTATTTCAACGATTATCGATGGGTATATATTTATAAGGACGGTGAACTTAGGTATCTTTATGTTTTTTCATTATCCAAATTAAATTTTTTGCAAAATTTATTCACCGACACCTATGCTATATATGCGTGTCAAATGTAATTCTTCCTTTTTTTCTCTTGGCAAGAAAGAAATTATTTTTCTTTCAATTGAGTGCATTTTATTATTATAATTTCTCACTTTCTTGGAAAACAAGAAGCTGTACGTGACATCAACACGGTTAAAGCCGTGTGGCCGTGTCGGATCCAAAGGTGTTTAATATGGACGGTGAACTGGGTATCTTATAAATCTGCTAACAAAAAAAAGTAAACACTTTTTAAAATTGGTTCGATCTTTGTGAAGTGGAATTTCGTATTATTTGAAGACTGAATTCAATCAGACATGCATTTTCAGAAATTCCAGTTGGGTCTTCCAAGTAAATCCCATTCCTACTTTGCTTGACGTTTAAGCCACGCCACTGAAATTGGTGTGAATGGTTCAAGGAGTGCCGTGTCAAAGATAATGTAGAGATATTTAGTTGGAAAATGGAACCCACGCGAGGTGGTGGGACATCACTATTAGTTGAACTGGAAATGTTGAAAAAAATGCGGGAGTGGGCCGGAAGAGTTGAATGGAAATAAAAAGAAAACCACGTCTCATCAAAGACAATATTTTTCAAAATTATCAAAATATTATTAATATTCTCCTTAATGACAATGATGAAACAATCTTTAGTAAAATAAAAACAAAAAATACTAAAACTTCTAAAAAAACTTAATCTTTTTTTTTTTAAAATAAAAAATTTCTGTCTTAAAAAAATAAAAATATTCGTTTAAAAAAAATTGTTTTTTCTTTAAATTAAAATTTTTCATTTAAAAAAATTAAAAATTCATTTTTTATTTTTTTCTCGAACTTATAGGGACATTTTTGTCTTATTGAGAAATTTATAAGCACATTTTTATCTTTTTGCTAGCTTTGGAGTAACATTGACAATGTTTTAGTAGTTTAGGAGGACATTATCAAAATTTGAAGAGATATTGTCAATTAAGTGGTAGTTTGAGGGATACGTGAACTTTACCCTGTTATTTTTTAATTTTTCCAATGGCTTACTAGTTTCCCTGTAATTACTTAATTCCTCTATTTGCTTACTCTCCTCAATTTTCTCTAATTCATTATTTTTTGAAATCGGTGAACATAATTCATGAGTAGGTGAAATAATTGTGGGGGTAGAAACAACAACCAATTTTTTAAAATTTGCTTCTTTTTATTGATAATTCTTAAAAGATGGGAATGAATAAAAAGGAGTGTGTATATAATTAAATTTTTCTTTCACAATTTCTTGCAAATTTGATTCTACTTTAATTGCTTTTTGTTCTATCAATTATTTTTTCTTTGACAATGTCGGGGTCTTAGCTGAGTCCTAACCGGGTCTCGGCAATATGCCAGCGAAGTCTTGGCAATGGCTTAGTCGGGTCTTGTGATTACAATCAAATCATTGCAATTGCGTATCAATTCTTTGTGATTTGATTACCTTATTTGTAGTGGATTCACCTATCCTATTTTTCTTGTAAGTAGGGATATTGATTGATCTTGTAAATCAATCAAGTGAAATAAGAGCAAAATGTAACTTATGGGGTTTTATTATGTAGACGTTGGTCATAAACCAAACTACTTAAAATCTTGTTTATTTTTTTATTCCGTTTTGTCTTTATTTGTCTATTTGATTATCATTTTTTTTAGCTAATTTTAGAATGAGAAGCTCAAACTCAAATAATAGTTTACAGTTTTTTTTTTTAAAAAAAATTATTTTACGGAAATTAAATAAGTTTTTTTATCAAACTAAAAATATTTTCTAAAAATTATTTTACGCCGAAATAAACGCATCTTACCTAAAATGATATATATATATATATATATATATATATATATATATATATATTTGTTGTGACTTGTTTTGTGATAAATATTTGTATGCAGGGTTTGGGAATGCTTTAGTCACAGAAGACATCATATCCACATCTAATTCATGTATTAACCAAACTGCAAAGAAATAACCCACTTGGCAACGAGCTCAAATCTTTCTGCAATCTCCCTTGAAACATTGTTCTCCGTCTGATCAACTACTCGTTGCAACTTCGTTTCCCGCTTGGACTTGTTCTCGTCTTCCACAGACCGTATTGACCGGCTAGCCGAGAAACCTGAAAAACCCACCAGAACGTATCCACTTGCTCACTTTCTCTGACCCATTTGCCCACTCATTGCAAACCCAGATGGTTTACACCCCAATCTTCAACCCAGCAAAAAATTAAAACCCTAATCCCAATTCTACTGGGATTGGAACAAGTTTATTATTAAAATGTGGGTTGCGATGGGGATAGACACTATGGGTTGCGTGGAAGATGATGGCAATGGGTTGCGTGGGGGCGGTGATGAGTTGCTGGGTTGTAGATTAGTTTCAGGCGTGGAAGATGGGGACTTCAAAATTTTTTTTTTTTTTTTTTTAGGGTACATGGCATATTATGGGAGTGACACGTAGACTAACAGAAACTAGCGGAGGTAGTGATTCTTTTCCCATATGTGAAGTACTAAATTTGTTATGTTTTAAAACCTAATAGGAAAAAAATAAAAACACTAGAACTCAAGTACCCAAAAAGTTATTAACCTTTCAAAAAAAAAAGTTATTAACCCTTCCTTTAATTATTAATAGGTGCGTGCACATGCATTTCTCTCCTATTTTTATTCTTTAAACTTTTAAGTTTTTTAAGTAAAAGTTAAATAATTAAAAGGGGAAACTTCACTTTGCCACCTAAACTATCAGCATTTTTGACTTACCCCCTTGAACTTCAAACTCTCTTACTTTGTCCTCCTGAACTTTTAAAAACTCTCACTTTGCCCCCCTCTATTAGTTTTCAACGCTAAAATCAAATTCGTTTGATTTTTATACCCATTATACCCTCACCCCAAAACTACACTGTTTTAGGCTAAAACTACATCACCCACCCTTAGCCCAAAACGACATCGTTTTGGGCATTATTTTATTTTTTATTTTTATTTAAAAAAAAAAAAAAAAATTGAAGAAAGTGTGACCACCCTCTTGGCCATGGGAGTGGTTCGTCTACCTCCATACTGGCCGTAGGGGGTGGCCGAACTACCCCCAAGCCTTTGGGGGTGGTCTGGCCACCCCCTACGGCCCAAAACCCATTTTCGCAATTTTTTTTTTCTTTTTTGGCCTTTTGGGGGTGGCCGGACCACTCCCTCGGCCATGGGGGTGGTTCATCCACCACTAGACCGGCCATGGGCCAGCCACCCCGATTTTCTTCTCTCTTTTTTTTTTTTTTAAAAAAAAAAAAGAAAAAATTTATTTTAAAAAAAAAATGAATGCCCAAAACAATGTCGTTTTGGACTGAGGGTAGGTGCTATAGTTTGGGGGTGTTTTCAAAATTTCAAGTGGACTGAGTGAGGGCATAATAGGCATAAAAATACGAACCGTTTAAATTTAACGGTGAAAACTAACAAAGGGGGACAAAGTGATAGAAATTGAAAGTTCAGGAAGGCAAAGTGAAAGGTTTTGAAGTTCAAGGGAATATGTCAAAAAGTGTGATAGTTCAGGGTATAAAGTGAAGTTTTCCCTAATTAAAACCTATATATGGTGCCTATTATCATTTCTCTTTTTGGAAAGAAAATATCTTTATACCATCTCAAATATAACAATTTAGATTGATATATGAAAGTCCACTCAATTTTCTCAAATAATTAAAGCTTTCATAATCAAAATTAAAACTCCAATATTCAAAACTACCGCATCCCCATTAATCAACGCTAGCTTCTTTTCTCCATTTATTATTCACTTCTCCTTCCTTCTCTCTCATTGTCTTTATCCTGATTTCCCGTTACTTACTCTTTCCATCCACTTTTCATTTCTTTATTTTTTCACGGCGATTCCTTTATTTGTCTTTAACTTGTCTTGGCTTTGCTTTGCTTTGCTTAGCTTGGCTTGCTCTCATAGCAAATGTTAAACAGAAATTGCAGAGTTGTAGCCAAACTCCTGAAATACCTACAAAATATAAAAATCAACATAATAATACTAAATAAAATATAAAATAATTCTAATAAAGTATGAATTAAGCATATAAAATATACACTATATATATTGTGCCCATCAAACGGCTGTGTTGAAATTTAAATACGAAAAATTATTTGCACGTTTAAAAGTTGGCTCTCGGAAGTTTGGAGCTTTTTGGACACTCGCGAATTTGAAACCAATTAACAAAAAGCAAACCAATTTTGAATTTTTTAACTCTTTTTTTTGTTTTGTTTTTTTTGTTTTTAAGTTAAGATGGACGAATTTCTTTAATTATATAAATATATAAAACTCCAAGGCAACCCAAATAAAACAAAGCACTGCCCATTCGGTCACCCACCCAAAATCAACCAAAAGCAAAAGGAAATAATATCCAAAAATTAATACCCAAAAGCTCAAGATTAACCCAAAAAATGAAGAGAAAAATATTCTATCAAACTCACAACACAACCCTCTCCCGAGCCACCCATATGCACTGCAATAATCGAATCTGTTGAGATTATGCCATTATGACATTGGCCACGTTTGTCATCCAAGCAAGTTTTCGAGGTGGATCGTTATATAATCAATGTACCTGGAATTCCTATTTGTTGAAACAATGTAACATTTCTCGAAGTAATAAAGCATATACTATAGTAGCCATCATAAATGCTTATTTAATTGTACACAAGATGAGCAGAAATCCAGAACAAGTTCTAGTCATCACTAATTCACTATACTGTCTATACATAGATGTTGCACCTATTTACCTCTCGGACCCTAAGATACAAACACTGAAGCAGTTGAATACAATTAGGAGTAATTACTTTTCCTCTTATCACCTATAATGCATTGTCAATTTGCCTCTATGAACTATCAAAATTACTGTCCGACCCTATCAGACTTCTACTTTATTCCAAAAACCCTCATTCCATCGGTCAACCTCGTTAAATTAGACGGAATATTCTCTTTTAGACGTTAAATCTCATTAAAAGACATAAATACTCCCAAATAAAAAATTAAAACAAAAAATATAAATTAATTTTTTTTGGAAGAAAATTAATTTTAAGGGTATTATATGTAATTTTTGTATATAAAGTTAGGGTATTTGAGTCATTTCAAGTTTTCTAACGTGGTTGATTGACGGAATGGGAGTTTTTGGAAGAAAATTGTAGTCTGATAGAGTCAGACAGTAATTTTAACAATTTATGGGACCAAATTGTCAATGCATTATAGTTGTATGTTGATGTGAAAAAAGGTAATTACCTCAAATAATTACATAAAAAAACATAATAAAAGAAAAACACTTGCCTTACAAGTAAAATGAACCAAATATGGAAATTTACTAATTATTGAGAAGGTAAGGAGGGAGAGAGGAAGAAACACTGAAAAATATTAGGGACTACAATTTTAACTGATAGCTCATATTTGAACTTTGGCCTTCAAAAATTCAATTGCTTGACAATTGTAGCCTTCAAATTTAACTTGGCTTCGGCAATTTTAGTCAATAGCCGGTATTTGAATTTTGGCCTTCAAAAAATTCAATTCGAACTCCGGCAATTTTAGCCAATAGCCCATAATACTTTGACCTTTAATCCTTTAATTCCGATTTTGGCAATTTTAGCCGATAACCCGTAATTTTGAACATTGGCCTTCAAATATATTAGAGCTAAGATAATTTTAGCCGACAACCAGTAATATAGATCTTACAAAGAACTTTCGACGCAAGTATCAAGGACAGTTAAAAATAACTAACGGCAAACTAACAAAAGTGAGATATATGGCTTTTCATTTTTTTTTTTCCTCTCTTTTCTTTCGTTTTTTCTTCTCCTTGTCTTTTACGTTTAGGAAAAACGCATACCACTTTCCTTATTATCCTTTCTTTTCTCTCTTTTCTTTCTGCCGACACCATCACTTCTCACTTTTGTTTTTCTTCTCTCAATTTTTCCACGCCTAGCTCCACCGCCCTTTGTCTCCTTGTCTTTTCTCCCACGGGCCACGACAGCATCTTTTTTTTTTTTTTTTCGGCTAATCTCTCTCTCCTCGCATTATTTCCCGATATCATTGCCGACCAACCCACCTAATTCTTATTATATATATTTTTTTCTTTTTCCCATTTTATTCACAGCAGCCCCACAACCACTCACTTCTCTCCTTTCTCCTATAACTCACGCATGTCTCCCACTTCCATTAATTTATTTTTCTCCTTTCTTGTTTTTTTTTTTTTTCCTCTTTTCTTCTCCTTGTCTTTTAGCAGTGAATCATAGTCTCTGCTCTTAACCAAACTAGAGAGACAGAGAGCAGAAGAGAGAGAACTTGACTTGCTGGGGTGCGAGTGAGCAGCGGCAAAGGCGCTCCAGTTGATGCTGCATTGCTGCTCCTGCTGGGCCAACTTTTATTAGCCGTTTATTTCAATATTAGTAGCCGTTATTTTACTATTACTAGCCGTTATAGTGTAGCCGTTACTTTGTCTCCTTGTCTTGTATGGCTTAATACCAAACTTGGGTGTGTTCAATTTTAAGCAATGTACACGTGGAATATTTAATTTAAATATGGATGAATTGACCGAGTCAATGTTTGATCTCAAAACATTTGGTTTTGATACCATATTGATTACCATTTATTTCAAAAGTTTAAGTTGATAGGAAAAAGTAAATTTTAATTCCTTAATTATTACTTTATCACTCTCCGTCACATATGAGCTCAAACTTTCCTGAAATAGGTAATGCTCAATATGTGAAATATTTAATTTAAATAGAGGTGAATTGACGTAGTCAAGGTTCGATCTCAGGATCTTTGACTCTGATACTATGTTAAATCACCGATTATTCAAAAAACTTAAGTTTTTTGGACAACTAATAATTTAACATGGTATTAGAGCCAAAATCATCAAAAATTTGTACCACTCTGCTATGGATAATCCACCATAGGAAGGAATGGAGCAAACTAGCCCAAAAGGCTGATTTTTCTGCATGCACAATATTTCAGCAATAGCTTGTAAAACACCTGTTATTGATTTGGAAATTTCTGTATGGATTAAGGATGGATGATTGAATGATATGTAAAATAATGGATTGAAAATGGAATTGAACAGAACGAATTATAGATAAGGATCAATTCGAGTTTGATCATACTCCTTTTACAAGACTAGGCTAAAATATCAACTACAAGCTATCAAGAACTACAAACTACATATTCCAGAAGGTACAAGCTCTTTGATAATGGACTCCTACTGACTTTTGGTTTATATACCATTTATCAAGTTCACGCTGTCAAGCTCAATTGATTCCAGCTATCAAGCCCAACTGATTAACAACTGTCTAGCCCAACTAACTAACAACTCAAGCCCAACTGATTAACAAATGTGCAGCCCAACTTATAAACTATCTGTTACATAGCTTTCCTGCAAATAAATATTGACATTAAAAATTTTATCTATGACAATCAAAATCATATTAATCTAAATAGTTGGAATAAGATTAATGAAAGTGTCACACCATAAACTAAACTATTCACAAGGTTTAGAATAAGATATGCTTTCTTCTTGGATCAATCCCTACCATTGGCGTTCATGGCAGATGATCATTGCTTTCATCCACCAATTAATTCAATTAATTCCCTCTTAAACTCTAAAATCTTGGGTCAATAATTCATCTTAGTGAAAAATATTGTTATAAATAGAGAGATTGAACTTGATAACAGCAGCCTTTGTGCTAACAATATCACAAAGGTGCAGCCAAAGTGTCTGAAAACTGCAGCCTGTTATGTTATGTTAGAAGAATTTGATACTGGGAATTGCTGTATGTTCTTCTTTTGTCATTATCCTATATAATTTTTTAAAAAATTAGTCATTGGATTTGTACACCCACATAAGTGAAGGTGTGAGTTTTAACCATCCAATGGTTGACGTTTTTTTTTTTTAATTTTTTTTTTTTATAAAAAAATAAAAATAATTGTATGAGAGAAATTGATGAGAAGGACTTGAAAACACAACGCAAGTAATGTAGACAAGATCCAAGGCACCATACAAGCACTAATGACATCGAACCTAGTCTCACCATCAAAGGGTCACAGGTTTTACAGAGGAATTACATTAATTGGTGGATGAAGGAAATGATCATCAACCATAAACGCTGATGGTTTGGATTGGATTCCAAGAAAAAATAGAGGGTTCTCCCAATTGAGGATGGATGGTTCCAGATGTCAAAATACATATTATTTTTTTTAGATTTTTCAGGACAATAAAAAGATATCTTGCGATTTAAAAAACACTCAATTTAAAAAAAAAAAAAGAAAAAAAAAAAGGGATTTCTATAAGTAGATTAGGGGATACTTATTTGAAAAATGGAAATTTAAACCAAAATCACGATTTCGCATAACAAATATTTGATAAAAAAAAATACCTTTTAATATGTTTTACTAAACGCTTTTACAATTTTAAAAAATAGCGATTTCATAAACACAAATCTTAAAATTACACTTATTGAAACCGCAATCCAAACGGACCCGAAGTCATAGTTCCCTTTTTCTTTATTCTTGCTGGCTGATCGAATCATGGATTGTTTCATCTTATTTTTAGTACTTCCGTTTGATTCATTACTTTTTTCAGGTTTGTTCTCGAAGCAACTTAAGCTTTTGCATCTATTTTGTAATTTTATATCTTCTAATTTTTTTATATATTTTTATTTTTTTTCATTAACACTAATTTTATAGATGCAACCTATTTCTTTATCTAGATAGCATTAAATTTTTGAAAATTTATTTGAACAGTTTTTTTTTTTTGTAAATACAATCCATTAAAAACAGAACAGTTACAAGAACACAAAAGTTCCAAGGTTGGGGAACAACAGCAAACCCAAATCGAAATAAGTAGAGCTAATGAGAATGGAAAAACCAAACACCAAATCAGGAAATGGGTATGTTATTGACCACAGAGTGTCAATAATTTTCCGGTCCTCTCTTCCTTGAACAAAAGCCAAGAATTGAGCTGCATAAAGCGGTTTAGGCTGCATAACAGATATTCATCTTTATGCAGCCTAAACAGATATTTAAATAAATCAAAATTTATTTGAACAGTTTTTATTTGAACAGTTATTCATCTTTAAAGTTGCAACCATTCTCTCTACTATCTCACATATGCATGCATGATGTAGAAAGGAAAATGTGCCAGATCATTAATAGTTTTTTACATGAAGACCTTTTAAATATCTCTCACGCATTAAAGTACATTTTTCTTAATTTACATAAAACATGTTTTGTAAGATGAGATGGACAAAATATGAAAAAAAATAGATACCAATCATTTCTTATTTATATTTTCCTCATATTTGGCTCATCTTATATTACAAATCAATCATTAGATTTGTGGACTTCACATACGTCAATAGTGCACCTATAAACATCTCAATTTCTTCTTGCTTTCCGGAAAAGAGAAAACAAAAAGATTTTGGATAACGTGAAAAGATAATACAAGTAGCTCATGAAGTTGAAAAACTCATATGGTGACATAGTATCCATCATTGATGCCAATCAAAAAACGCATCAACCTTTCCTTTCTCAGAAATAACTCAAATTCTAGCCGTGGTGATCATTAAATCTGTGTTTTTGATTCTGGATAGTTAACGGGCCACGGCAACCGTAGATGCATAATCTATAGCTTACATGATGAAGCTCATCATTTGAGGTCTCTGTTTAACTTTGAATCTATATGGCAAAGAAATGGAAGCAGAGGCAGCTTTGGCTTTTGCTAGAATCACAAGCCACGGGACCTGATTGAGAAATTGCCATTGTTGCCAAAACCTGCAAAACACACATAATTTTGAAAAGTTATTGAATTATTTGGTGTGAATGAATCTCAAACTTCTTGAAAGTTACAAAAACTATTGGAAGAACGATAGACAAATTTGAAAAGGATATTTACTCGACAAACATATGAGAGTACTGCTGTTTTGCAGTCCTCAAGAAGTTGAGCTCCTGCATATAAACTGTTTGCACGTACGGAAAACACCACGTTTGCTGAATAGTTGCTTCACCTTCTCTTCATTACAACAAGAAGCAACTGTCATATACTCTCAACAATATCATTACCAACTTGGCTTGGTTCCTCTTTGAAAATACTAACCCGGACTCCAAACACATTTAGAAAGGGGGTTGAATATATAGGTGTTTACCAATTTATGCGGAATTTAAAAATAATAAACCACACAAACAATCACCAAATATAAATACAATTTGGTGACGAAATGAAAACCTTTTAAATAACTCTTTAAAAGTAAAACCATTTCGGGACGGCCAACCCAGAAAATCAATCAACTATAGAAGAAATAGAGCTACAAGAAGTTCACTTTTACAAAATCTTTGTACTTGATACTCTCTTGCTTTAGATAAGCAACCCACTAATTTAACTACCATAGTAGTTCCTCAAAACATCTAGAAATTTCTTCTACTTGATCTTTTATATATCGAAACTCCGGTAGGCTTCAGGCTTCACAAGATACATGGACTTGTGTGATGCACAACTTTACTCTAGGAGAAATAAAATAGCATGATGGCTACAAACACAATTTCTAATCACTCCCAGCACAAGGTTCTATAACCTAAAGTTCTTACAAATAACTTACAAAATATATCTTTAAATAGACTTAATTGAGAGACTTGAGCAGCAAGAAAGAGATCTGAATCAAGAATATTATGAAATTCGGGATTCTGTCTAAATGGTCTTTGGAACGAGGTCCTAGGGTTTTCGCTCGTTCAAACAGATATTGGAATGATGAATAGAACAAAGCGTTTGAAGCTACTTGGAACGCCACTTGGAATGAACCTCTTTGGAAGTCTTCCTTCGAATGCCCATGGAATGCCCATTAGAACGAGACATATTGGAATGCTTCATTGTCTACATAGAAGCAGACTTGTTCGAACGCAACAAAACCTGTTTATAAAGCAATTACAACACATGTTTAGATCACTGAATTTAGCCAAAATAAAAACTAACACTTATCAATTGCCTGCAATTATCATAATTTTTATGTCCGTGGATAATCTTGACTGAAAAAACTAACTTAAATCATGTTTTGGAAGACACTGGAACCGCCTTTTAAAAGAAACACGTTGACTTGATACAGTTGATCAATTTCTTCATGTTTTTTTTTTTTTTGGTAAGTAATTAGCCGAAGGGAGGGGGAAGTGGGAGACCAAGGACCATAAACACTAAAACCCAAGGCTTCGAATCCTGTTTCAGTTGTTGTGGTTGTTCATAAATTGTTTTGGCTACAATGGAAAGTATGATTGAAGCTATGGCTCCAAGTATGACCACTAAAACCCCTCGCTTGTTAAGCTTGCCAAGGAGGCAGATTGGAACCTCAAGAGATATTTTTTTGTTTTTGTGGCTAGTGGAGGGGATTCTAGTTCTTCCATTGAAATATCAACTCCAGTAAGTCCTATGGATAAACCAAATGAGACGAGAATGAGTCATATATGGCTGTTATTTCCAACTGCAGATGATTTCCAAATTATGGATAATACACTTAATATGACATGACTCACTTGCAAGATTAGTAATCTGTGATTATGTTCAGTCTGTGATAGAGATAAGATTAGTATTAGATAGGTTTAAGGTTTAAGACTTGAATTGGAGTCATTAGGATTCGGTCATTTCAAATTAGGATTATGTTATTTAAAATTAGGATCATGATTAATTAGGAGTCTTGTCAATTCATGAATCATCTTATTGTATCTATATAAAGACTAGTTGTGATTAATGAAAAGCAGAAAACTTATTTGTGAATTTTGTGCTATCATCCCATCCTCAGTGGAGTTTTGTGGCCTCTCTTACCCAAAATGAGTTATTGTGGTCTCTCCTACTCGAAAGGAGCCACACAAATCCCATTCCCGTCTCAACCCAACCTCGTGTATCCATCAGTCTGCAGCCTGTTTTAACTCCATAATTCTTGCAAGCACATAAGCTGGAAATATGTCCCATCTAGATCCTTTAGCATTTCTGAGTGTAAACCTGACAAGTGGACATACGTTTTTAAGTAACACGTATACCCTGCTTCTCAGAACAGGGTGAGAGTTTTGGGATCTTAAAATTAATCAGGTAATACAATAACTAAGACCCTAGTTAAATATCCAGGATATAGACCAATTATTTATAAGGATAACAAAAATCATTACATGCAACTGTAGGTTTCTATTTGTTAAGTGAAAAGTTTAGAATTCACATATCTAAAAATCACTATCAGTTTTAGCATTCAAAGCTCCTTTCGCTTCACATGCATAATCAGATATCATTAAATCAATATACTTGAGACAAAGGGTAACAATAAAGAGTAGTTAGATGGTATTTGATTAATTTGTAAACTGAGGTTAAGTAAGATGTTGTTTTCACTTGCAAGAAATGAGCTCATCATCTCAAGTGAGCATTCGTTGTAGTTTTTTATTCCAAATGACAAGATGTTAAAGACATTTTGCATTATAAAATCTTTTATTTTCTTCTCCAAACTTTTCTCAGCAACCAAATCCAACCAAATACACATATTCCATATCTAAAATTGTGCATGTCTAAACTAAAATATCAAAATTGGGGTTTAAAATACAGAAATCAGAATGATTACCCAAACGACTCTTGAGGGGGGCACTCCTTTCAAGCTCTGGCTCTGCCCCAAGGTTTCCTTTAGGGGGGAAAAATAGCTTCCCTTTAGAGCTCTCTGGGCCTCTGTTGCCAAATGAAGACAATTTCAATCAGGGAGCAAGTTGAGTAGAAAAAGCACAATCTCGAGCCAAGTTCCAAGAGGAAGTAGAACCATGGGGGCATGGGGCAGAGAGGAATGGAAACCATAGACCAAAACTTGAAAGAAAGATGATGAATACAGAATGATAAACCTCAAGATCCTCCCCCTGTCAAGCATCCTACCACTTCAACTTTCAAATCCTTATGATCTTTCAGAAGATCATTACAAGCCCAATGCTTAAGATGCTATTCCAAGAGCACCATAGTTGCCAAATTTGGTTTTCCAACTGCAATATCCATATACCTTTGGAAAGATCAACAAAGCAGCAGAGACATCGTATTCTTGGAGTAGTTTGGACTAAGAAATCAAGCACTAGTTGTGACGAAATCAAATGTGGAATGAACAACTGTACTGACGAAAGTAACAATATCTAATTCCCAGCTTCTCAACTTAATGAATTGTTGCAGAGTGAAGAAGTTTCGACTTGGCTCCAAATCATAAATAGTGCTTTTGGTTCTGCACATGAAATCAGAAGCTCTTCCAAATATTAAAACCCTCAAAAGTGAATGAGGAAGAAGGAATAGCATTGGCATTTTTCGGCATCTTAAAGCGTATACTATAGCAGCCATCATAATTTTAACCATAATAGAGAAAAAAAAAATTGCCTTTTATCTCTAGCTCTACCTCCTATATTTGACTAATAACCTCACTCTCAAAAAGCTCAACAACAGCAAAGGTTGCCACTAATTCAGAGATGATGATCAAAAGCATTTGTTAAAGACATGTACCCACTTCCGTTCAACAACTTAAATTTCAAAGCATTTGCTGATTTTATTGTACACAAGATGAGCAGAAACCCACAAAAAGTTCTAGTCACTATACTGTCCAACAGGAGAAAATATAACAGGAGAAATTCATGGCACCTACAGCAGGTGCGTAATACATGAAAATACAAGAAGTTCTAGTCACTATACCACAACAAGTTCTAGTCACTATACCTGAATTGCGTAATACATGATCCTGTGATGTGTCAACTACAGCAGGTGCCATGAATTGCCATGTTGGGACAACCTATGAAAGGTATCAGCTTGAGCAGAAAATGTACCCAACACTGCAGAGGGATGAGGCAGGGAGTCTGGTTGAGCACTCATTGCTTTCACTTGCTCCTCCAACTTCTCTTTGCCAGCCTTGAGCCTCTGCTTCTCATCACGAAGCTCATTCTTCTCAGCCTGCACAAGAAAAGGGAAAGCTAATATTATACCTTCGCATCCTTTTACATGTTGAATAAGCAATATTGTGCAAATTTTTTAAGGATAGACTATCAAGCGGTTCAATTTGCTCTTGCTAGTCTCCACTATTAAACCTATTGATGATGCAAGGCCATGTGTTGAGTCTCATCTATTAAAGAAAAATTTAAGTCTACACGTGAAGGGAAGTGTCACATCAATCAGGAAATGCAACAACTAAGGCCATGTATTAACAGAACAATTGAAGGGGTACAAAGTAATGCTGAAAGTAGAACTGTACAAGCGTTGTCTTTTGACTCTTTGGTCAAGTGTTAATTAATATCATGGAAAATTTTAGAAAAAAAGAAGTTGACATACCGTCATAAATCATAATGTTCAAGATATATACCAATTATTTATAAAGATAAAAAGTAATTGCATGCAATTTTATAGGGTTTCTTTTTGCTGAATTGAAAAGTTCAGAATTCACATATATGGAGAAGATGATATAATGAGAAAAACAAGACAACTTACAGAAAAATGAAATTAGTGGATGATATGCAGATCTGAAGGTATCTCTATGTTAGTATTCAAAGCTCTGTTTTAATATATTCAAAGCTCCTGTTGCTTCCTGCATAATCAGATAAAATAAAATGAACATCATGCTTCTAAACCAAACAAAGCTATCAAACACATTTAAAAAAAAAAAAAAAGATAGAAATCTGGATAAATGCCCAAATGAGTATTGAGGGGGCACCACTTCCAGCTCTACCTCATTCCCAGGGTTTCCTGTAAGAGCGAAAAAAATAAATAAAATAAAATAAAATAAAAATAAGGAAAAGAAAAACCCCTTCACTTTAGACTTCCCCTTTCTTGGCCTCAGTTGTGAAATGAGACTTTTTGAGTAAGGAGTGAGTTGAGTGAAAACAGCACGATTCCAAGGCAAGTGGAAGTGGAAGCATGGAAACCAAGATGAAAAAAGCAAGATGAAGAGGATGGAACAATTTGATTGATCACTACAAGCCCAATCCTGAAGATGCTATTCCAGGAGCATTGTAGTTTCCAGGTTTGGTTTTCCAACCACAATATCGAGATGCCTTTTAAGAGATCAACAAAGCAAAAGAGGCGTCACATCGATCCTCAACGCAGTTTGGAGTGAAAAATCAAGTTCTAGTAGATTTTGCTTTTCTTTTCTTTTTTTTTTTTCATCTCATATGTAACGTTCATCCGTTCATTCAACATAATCTAAATTTGACACAGAAAATCCTAACACAGTAATGCAAAATTTGTATTAAATTTTTGTCAAAATTTGGGATGGGGTTGACTTCCCTGATCTATTATAAGTCTTTTACCTAATACATGATGCTACCGTTCGTAGAAATTAAATTGCAAATGGAAACACAAGAAATATTTAAAAAAGGAAAAGAAAACAATACTGAAAATGCCATTGAAGTGAAAGTTAGGAAACAATAATGTAAAAGTTAGAGCTTTGTACATACAAATCTGATTGTTGGCAAGGTTTGAAGAAGCATCGACACGTAAAACCTTCACTTCTTCCTGCAATGAAATCAAATATGATATACCTCATAGAGTAAAATGAAGAAGAAAATTACTGTCTAATTGATGACTTAAAAACCTGATAAATTTGGCAAGTTTGGCTTGCGTTCCACTCTATACGATTACCATCACCATCATTTCGAAAGTTTGGGACGTGAGCAATCTTTGGCCAATCCTCTCCCATTCTTTGTTCACATCTTTCCTCCGAGTGAGGACACTCCGCAGTTGTCAAACGACGTAAAGAGGTGAGGCGACGCACACCTTCGGGCAGTGATTTTAAATTCAGACAATTTACGACTCCAAGCTCCTGAGGTGAAGTGAGATCACCTATCCACTCCGGTAAAGACACCAAACTAGGGCAATCCATAATTTGAAGCCCTTGCAGACTAGTAACATCTCTAAGCTCTCTTGGGAGAGAAACCAAATTTGGAACATCTATTATAGATAGATGACCAAATCTTGAAGGTCCAAGGCATCCTGCGCCATCTTCATTCTCATTGCTGATACGTTCCTTGCAGTGAAGAATAGACAAATTTTCAAATGAGGTGAGATGTTGAAAGAGTGGAGACAAAGAGATTCACATTTTACAACACCCCCAAATCTCCAGCGTCCCAAGAGAAGTGAGATTTCACAGCCACTCTAATGGTAGATATTCAAGTTCCTCTAATCCCGGAGAGATTGGAAAAGGAAGAGGAAGAGGAGGGTATTGTTTTGCTCCCTGGTGCTACATACATCATAGGGCAGTTATCGATGCATAAATGAGAAAGGCAAGGAAATGATGGGAATAATGGAAGAGGATGCTCTACTGTTACGGTTTCCCTCGTCCTACACCATCCCTTCAACTTTGGCAAATTAACAAGTGTGAGAATTTTGAGGGGAGAAGAGGACAGATCACTACCACCATTACTTATGTACTCCAGCTCACTCAAGTTTTTAAGAGAAAGACGCTTCAGAAAAGGAAATCAGCCCAATGGTGGGATATGTTGAAACCATTTACAAACCAATAAGAAAATAGAAGTCAAATTCGAGAGCGAGGACACCCAATTAGATAACCTGACACCTGCATACCCAAATATAGATAATAATTTCAAATTTAGGTCTGGCTGAAGGTTTTGCAACAATTGTTCATCATTTTATCATGTTCCAGCTTACCTTTCTTCTTTTTCTTTGTGCCAAAGAATAGCAAGGCCTTGATTTCAGGATCATCTGTTGTCTTTGTGGGCTGCAGCTCCTGCAGAGGATGAGATGTGACTCTATTCGAACCATTTGGCATTAGCAAAACTGTGAATTTGATGTGAACTTGCCTATTGTCCAGGTCACCTACCACAAAATGGACTCACAATACACTGCTTCACAACTTACAAAATAATAATAATAATAATAATAATAATAATGATTTTGGACTCAATTTTTTCAGTTGGTTCCAACAAATTATAGATCTGATAATTTTCACTCCATTAAACTCTGAAAATGTAAAAACTTATGTCATCAATAAATGATTAGGGAGGATAAATGAATTAAAAATAAAAGTATGTACCTTTTATCATTTTAAAATTTGCAAGTACTGCAATATTACTTTGCTATCAATAGTCCACCACAGGAAGAAATTGAGCAACCTGGCCCAACAGGCTGAATTTTCAAGCACTGCATACACAATATTTCACCCGTAGCTTTCCTGATATTAAAAACATTATCTACAGAGTCCACTTACAATCAAGCAAACAGCAGTCCACTTACGTATCCATTACATGTTGCTGACTTTTAAAAGCCTATTTAGATATAACAGAACCATTAATATAAATTGCAAAGAATATAGCAAAGGCAGCACTACCTGAAGCATTGCACTAACAAGAGACACATAAACAGAGTGGTTGGTAAACATGATCTTCAATTCCGGTCAGTACCCTTGGAGCACAGCAACCGATTTCACTTGAAGACAAGCAAGCATTCTCAGTGTCTTTTGGGATTAAAATGCTTTCAAGGTTCAAGCAAGTGGAAGAAACCTGCAAATGCAAAATACTTTGTTAGGTAGAATTTAAGGACAGCTAGGATTTTTGATCATGTCTTTTAAGTTCTAAATGCTGATAAAAGTTGCTCAACAACTTGTAGGCATAATAGTATTTAAAAATTCAAATAATATGGTTAATTGAATTGAATGTTCTCTTTCACACGCTCAGCTCATTGTCATGCTTGCACCATTTACTCACCCGATCTTCCTCATTGTTTGAAAATGACTTGATTTCTCAAGTCTTGTGGTGGGCCCCACCCGTTTTATTCCTTTGGTTGCAGCTTTGTGGTTTTTTATCCTCAGGCCACGTTTTACCTCTTTTAGTTTACTTCTCAATGAAGTATTTTGTTGCTTTACTTCATGGTGAAGTACTTTGACCAACAATCAATTAATTGGTCAATTTGGTCTTTAAAAGGAGAGCTAAAGTGTGCAGCAAGGTAGAGAGGCAGCAGCTTTCTTCAAGAGGAAGTTCCTTAACCGTGAAGCACTTGGCCGTCTCTTGTCTATATATATTGAAGCTTCACCTTTTTGTCATATGGGCCAAGCTGCAGCAGCTCCATGTGAGAGGGCAGGAGCTTTGTGGTGCTGCAGTGTTGTGTATGTTGGCAGCAGCTCCGTGTGGGGCAGTGGCTCCATTTTGTGGGGAGAAAAAAGAGAGGGACAGTTAGCTCTTAGAGAATTAAGAGATAATTTCTCTTTTGTATTTAATTCTTTCTTTGTGTGTTTGTGAGCTTGGGTGTATTGGGGGTTTTGGGTTTGAGAGGTTTTGTTTATTTGTACTACTCTTTTGTACTCCATTATTTTGTTAGTGAATTTCTTTTGGATCGTCTCCGCCAGTGAATGTAGACTTGTTAAGCCGAACTACTTAAATTTTGGTGTCTTGTGTGACTGTTTGTTATTTTACTATTCTGCCATTTTTTTCCTTTATTGGTGATCCTATAATTATTTTATCTCAACACTCATCATGAAAGTGATCTTACAAGTGAGGCTAACAAATCCGAGAATATTCCCCAATGAATTGATGATTTTTTATACACGTCTTTGCTGACCATCAAAAAACCAAATAATAAACTCAACAATAACTCAAAATTTTCCAATGAGAACAGTAAAAAGATAAAATCAATCCACCAACAATGACTCCAGTAACAATAATAATAAAAAGAATCTCTCTGAATATGCATTTTTTATGCACAATAAGGTTTCCAATTACCAATTACCAATTATGTTCACTTGCAAAAATTTAACTCATCATTTCAAGTTGGCATACACTATAGTTGTAGGTTCCAAATTTTAAAAATTTCAAGTACTTTTTGTTATAAAATATTTTCTTTTTCGGTCCTAACTTTTCTCACTAACCAAATGGATAATAACTCTTAATATTCAAACAGTACTAATTGTGCATGTCTAGATTTAAATATCAAGATTGTGCGTCTAATCCAAACAAAGCTATCGAACACATTTTAAAAATCATATAGAAATCCAGAAAAATACCCAAACGACTCTCGAGGGGGCACCACTTCCAGCTCTACCTCTTTCTGGGGTTTCCTTCAAAAGAGAAAGAACCGAAGAGCTCCATTTTAAAGCTCCCTTTTTGGCCTCTGATGTGAAAAGAGACTTTTTCGATTGAGGAAGGAGCGAGTTAATTAAGTGAAAAGGACACAATTCCAAGGCAAGAGGAAATCCGAAAAATCAGAAATTCTCCAAAATCATAAATCAGAAATGCTTCAATTGCTTTAATTGTTTATGCATTTGAAATAAGGAAGAACAAGTAGCATTTGAAATCTTAACATTGATATACGTATCACTAATACAATTCCACCATCAGATAAAAGAGAGAAACTCAATTATACCAAGTCTCTTGTTTGTCTTTGTTTTCTTAGAAATAAGTGGGTATAACCAGTCAAATCAAGTCGCTTTGAAGAATGAGTTTGTCTTATCCAAACAGATTGTAGAAATATCCACATGATTCCCACAACCCACTTCGTGAAATGTTGCTTTCAATCAAGAAACCAAATAATAAATTCAACAATAACTCAAAAATTTCCAATGAAAATAATGAAAATGTAAATTTGATCCGTTCGTTCAACAGAATCTACATTTGACACTAAGAAAATCCTAACACAGTAATGCAAGTTTGTATTAATTTTTTCCAAAATTTGGGATGGGATTGAATTCCCTCATCTATTATAAGTCTTTTACCTAAAACATGATGCTACCGTTTGTAGAATTTGAATTTCAAATGGAAACAAAAGAAATATTTTAAAAAAAATAAAAGAGAAAACAATACTAGAAATGCCATTGAAGTGAAAGATAGGAAAAAATACTGTAAATGTTAGAGGTTTGCACAAATCTGATTGTCGACAAGGTCTCAAGAAGCATCTATTCGAAAAACCTTATATTCTTCCTGCATATGAAATCAAATAAGACATATATCAAAAGCCTAACAGAGTAACATAAAGAGGAACAAGAAGAAGAAGAAAAATTATTATATCTAATTGGTGACTTAAAAACCTGTAATAATTGGCGA
>NC_081545.1:5571539-5586571 GCF_901000735.1 Corylus avellana | reverse complement strand
AAATGTCAACCTATCAGCCGCAATTTCATCCAATCTCGCCCTAACTGTCTTGATCCTATGACCCATTTTAAGGCCATATACAAGCTGGTTCGATTTGGAAAAGAAAATGCATACCTGTAAACCACCCATTTGAATCCGACCATATTGTGATAGTTTTAGAATTTCCGTACAGTTGAATAGTTGGGTTTAACACTATAATGAACAAATTATTGTTGTGGGTTTATTCTTTTGAAATGTTGTTGAGGAATTTTAAGCTATGTAACATGATATATATATATATATATATATATATATATATATATATATTCTCTAGCTTGTGTTGTGATAAATATTTGTATGCAAGTATGGGAATACTTTAGTCATAGACAACATCATATATATATGCACATTAATGAAGAATTTACCTCTTTTGCCATCTTCTTATCCCGTGTCATCACTTGTCGGCGTAGAAGTTGAGTGGAGTAGTCATCCAGCAAGTCATCGGCGTCGTACATGGCATCCTTGAGCTTTTGAAGCCAATCTTTGACCACATGGTTATGGGCCTGCTTCTCCTCCGCGTCCAAAAGCACAGCTTGGATGGTGGAAACGGTGCTCCCGAGCTTTCGAAGCTCAACTTCAAAACCCCATAACACTCGAATCTCTTGGAGAGCAAGAGAGCCCAAACTCGTAAGGATACTCCCAGCAATGTCGAAGAGAACTTCTTCCACCATTTGTGGGTTGTGGGTGGTGAGTCAAGTAAATAATGCTAAAAACTCCTCTTGAGGTATATATTATTGATAAGAGGTACGGCCGTGCATGGGATATATTATTCATACTGCATAATTTAAAGGGAGTCTACCAGATATGATGTGCCATGCATGTGCGGCTCATATTTCAATTCTTATATCTTCTATATCATCTCGCCGAATCGATTTCCAAAGGTCATGATCAATAATGGGTGGCTCATAGCCGTGTGGTCTTACGAATAAGAAAGTATGATGTGGCCACGTGAATAAGAAAGTATTTCATTAACAAATAAATTTTGATATATTATAAAGGAAAAAGTTCGTTATCCTATTCAAGTTATTACGGAATTTTTAGATTTTTAATTGAAATAATATCTTCTTTAAACTACAAAAAAAAATTGTCAATATCTCCTTAAGACTACCAAAAAAAAAAAATTACTCTACAAATTTTTTAATAAGATAAAAAATTCTTTATAAAAAAAAAAGATTTTTTATTTTTTATTTTTATTTTTTTATTGTTTGTTCTTTCATATTTTTAAATTTGGCTACCCATTTTTTTCTTATAATTTTTAGTTTTAATTTTTTTTTTTTAAAAAAAAAAAAATTGGTTTTATTTTACTTAGGGTAATTTCATCATGGGGAAACATTAATTAACAATTTTTTGTAATTCAAGAAGTACATTATCCTAATTTAAAGTTTGAAAGATATTGAAGAAAATTGAGTTAGCTGTTGAAGTAGTGATCAATTCAGAGGCGTTGGAGCATTATTGAAGGAAGATGTGTTTGCTTTAATTATTGATAGGTGTGGGCATGTGCATTTCTCTCATATTATTATTAGGGTTCTATTGTGTCTTTTAATTTTAATAAATATTCCTTTTTTAAATCCGGATTATCAATTTTGTCAATTAATTATACAATCATAGATTCTTCTTTTGTCAAAACATTTATTGAAAGAATATCTATCTTGTTTTTAATCTTATAGGGAAAATCCAAATCCGTATTCTTTGCAAACTTTCCTTCTATATATTCGTGCCTAATTCTCATTTCTAATTTTTTGAAAACAAAAATAGCTTATACCGTCTAAAATATATCAATTTAGGTCATCTGATATTTCTTTTAAACTTTAGACAATGTCTTCTTTAAATTATTAAAAAATTATCAATGTCTCCTCAAGACTAACAAAAATATAAAAATTAACCTACAAATTTTTTCAACAAGACAAAAATATTCTTATAAATTTTTTCAAAAAAAATTAATTAAAAAAGTGATTTTTTTTAATTGTTATTTTCCTTTATATTTTTAAATTTGGCCACAATATTTTTTTTTAATATAATTTATAGTTTTAATTTTTTTCTCAAAATTTTTGCTTTTATTTTTACTAAAGATATCTTTATCGTTGAGAAAATAATTTTTAATAATTTAATAGGTAGCTTGATAATTTGGGAGAATATTGAAGAGAACTCGTTGGTAACACATCTCAGTCAAACGTGTAGGTGCCTTTTTTTTTTTTTTTGGACATGTTCACACAAGGGAAAGGGGATGAGGGATTTGAATCTCCGCTTCATTAGGCGTGGTCCGTAGCCGATTGAGCTACCTCTTGAGAACAAAGGTGTAAGAGCGTTGAAGCCTGAAGGAAGATGTGTTTGCTTTAATTATTAATACAGCGAGAGGGGAAGAGAGAGAGTGATGTTGATTATTTTGGAAAAAAATATTTGAATTTAAACTGAAAGAGGTAGCGTAATTATTTTGGAAAAAATTTAAAGTGGCTTATTGAGAACCGGTTGATAAAATAAACCGGTGGTAGGGCCACTTTAATTTTAGTTTTTTTTAAAAAAATTTAATTTTCACGTAGGACACTAGGAGAACACCTAGCATTTCCTTATTGGTGGCTCTTATCATTTCTCTTTTTAGAAAGGAAATATCTTTATACCATCTCAATTATAAAAATTTAGATTCATATATGAAAGTCAACTCAATTTTCTCAAATAATTAAAGCTTCCATAATCAAAATCAAAACTTCAATATTCAAAATTTCCTTGTTGAAAATCTGTCAAAATTTCATACAAAATATTTAGTTATAATTCATGTGCGAGAAATACTACAGTTCAGTCAGTTCTTTTTAATGTTCTCTTAATCTTACATGAATATTATTTAAAAAAAAAAAATGAGGGACTGATGGAGCAAATTTTTTTTCCTGCTTTTTTAAAAAATAATATCCACGTCGGATTATGAGAACATCAAAAAAATACCCAAAAAAACCGTATCATTTCTCATTAAAGTGCTAACAACGTCTTCTTTGTGTGTGGCCAATCTCAAATCCTTCTCAAATATAATGTGATCTTCAACTTTTTCCAATTGCTAACTAGTTTCCCTGTCTCCTAGTTACTTAATTCCCTCTAGCTAATTGCTTACTCTCTTCAATTTTCTCTAAATGCTCATTCTCCTCAATTTTCTCTAAATTAATTTTTGAAATCGGTGAAAATAATTCATAAGTAGGTGAAATAATTGTGGGGGAAGAAACAACACCCAATTTTTTAAAATTTGCTTCTTTTTATTGATAATTCTTAAAAGATGGGAATGAATAAAAAGGAGTGTACGTGTATAATTAAAATTTTCTTTGACAATTTCTTGCAAAATTGATTCTACTTTAACTGCTTTTTGTTCTACCAATTAGTTTTTTCTTATCACACTTCAATTTGTCTAATTTTATTCTATTATCAATTTTAACTTTCTCTAACAATTCAAAAGATTTAACATTCCCTTTAATTTCATTCATATATTTATAGTAATCATTTCTAATTTTATTTCTTTTTAGTTACGAAAATATTCTAAAAAGCCATTCCCCTTTTTCATCAGCTTCTTTTGATATAAATTCATTTTCAGAGAAATCAAGAGTACTTAAGAGATGCATAAAAGGGCGTATATGCAGGAAACATGATTAGGATCAAATGATCAATGTCTAAACACTATAACAATCCAACTCAATCCAACCTGATACACTGGGTTGAACAAAGTACCAAATTTCACTTGGGGGTTGAAAAATGAAACAGAACAAAAAAAATAAAAAGGACTCAATCTAGGGATGGGAAGCAGCACCATTTGTTGTTGCATCCATAGGCTCGGCTTCTGTTGACTCCTCAGCTTTGTCACCCATTTTACCTGCAACACACAAATAATCCCAACAAATAACAATTACATTATATAACCGAGGATAATATAGTTCTAGTTTACCAATTATTATGTTCCAGCTTACCTTTCTTCTTTTTATTTGTGCCCAAGGCTAACAAGGCCTTGATTTCGGGTTCATCTGTTGTCTTTGTGGGCTGCAGCTCCTACAGAGGATGAGATGTGACTCTATTCGAACCATTTGACATTAGCAAAACTGTGAATTTGATGTGAGCAACATAATCTCCTGCAAAACCAACAACCCATTGTTGCAAAATTAGAAAATCTAACATCAACTCTGTGTGTGAATCTGACCAGATATGGCTGCAAGAGTTCATGATTAACACGTTCACCAAAAGACAATGTTTTAAAAAAAGCTGAAGGCACAACACACCTAGCTGTGAATGGCATGGGTTGAAATTTCTGATTTATTTCACTGAATATAAACCTAGATGCTTTCATCTTCAAGTGGTAGTTCCTGTCAAACTGCTTCAGCTGATGGACAAAAACACATTCAACAATTTTGCAGCCATAAGCAGCAGCAACCTTCTGAATTGCATCAGTTACATCTTTGTTCTGCCAAAGAAACAAGGTTTAGGGAGAAAATCGATAAAAGGAGAAGAAGGTAGGAATTCACTTTTCCTAATAAAACCACAGTAAAAATAATCACTAAGTTTAGATTATAGAAATTAGAAAGAAAAGACAAGAAGAATGGCAGCCATATATAGCACTTTGCTTCCATCAGTTATTATGGACCTTAAAACTCTAACCAATCATACATCGATTGAATACAAAATGTGTATGTACCTAACTCTGTACCATTGTTACAAAAAATAAGAGTGCAACTATCCATGCAAGTACATATAAAAGCATCGAAGTTTAACAAGCATGTAGTTTAGAGATGTATGAATTTACAGACAATAAAAAAGTCAGTAACAAGAATCATTAGCTTAGCCAGTTCTAGGCAACAGGGAAAGGAGAGAACTTATTATAAAAGAACAAAAAAAAAAAGAGATGATTTTGCACTCAAACCTTTGAGTTGGCTCCAACAAATCTCCTACGTTATCAAATTATAGAACTGATAATTTGCATTCTATTAAACTCTCAAAACGTAAAAATTGATGTCATCAATAAACGATTAGGGAGGAAAAGTTAATAAATAAATAAAAGAATGTACCTTTTATCATCCAAAAAATTGCAAATACTGCAATAGCACTCTGCTATCGATAGTCCACCACAGGAAGAAATTGAGCAAACTGGTCCAACAGGATGAAATTTCAAGCATTGCATACGCAATATTTCAGCCGTAGCTTTCCTGCAAATAAATATTGATACTAAAAATATTATCTATGGAAGTCCACTGTCAATCAAGTAAACAATATAAGGGCAAACTTACATATCCATTAAATCTCACTGGGTTTGTCATGGCAGAATCTGCATGTAAATAACTTGCCACAGCAATCAGCAGAGTTTTCAATTTCTTTCACGATGCTTACTCCCAAATACTTGTTTCTCCCAACCATGAAAAAACAGAGAACATTCAAGTAAATCTTCATAATTTGAATTTCCACTGGTTCTTTCGGATCAAGAGTTAAATCCTGAAAAATCTTCTCATTTCAGATTCAAGCTTGTTTCCTGTTTCATCGGAAGTATATCATTCCATCAAACCTTAAAAGGGAGATCACTATGATCCAGGCTTTCATAGGCCTCAGTGCCTAATATTTTAAATTTGTAGCACATTCACATTAAAAAAAATTAAAAATTAACAATCTGAATATTCAACACACAGAATTTTATAAAAGCCTACTTAGATATAACAGAACCATGAATATAAATTGCAAAGAATATATGCAAAGGCAGCATTAACAAAAGAACTGCAATAAACAGAGTGGTTGGCTAACATGATCTTCAATTCAGTAACCTTGGAGCACAACAACCGATTTCACTTGAAGTATTCTCACGGTCTTTAGGGATTAAAATGCTTTCAAGCAAGTGGAAGAAACCTGAAAATGCAAAATACTTGTTAGGTGGCTTTTAAGGACCGCTAGGATTTTTGATCATGTCTTTTAAGTTCTAAATGCTAATAAAAGTTGCTCAACAAATTGTAGGCAGAATAGTATTTAAAAATTCAAATTAATATGGTTAATTGAATGTCCCCTTTCACGGGCTCAGCTCATTGTCATGCTTGCACCATTTACTCACCCGATCTTCCTCATCATGAAAGTGCTCTGTATAGTTTCCACTGTTTTGTGTACAAGTGAGGCTGACATACCCGAGAATATTGTAGAAATCCCCCAATGATTCTCACATCCACTTCAGTGACAAGATAGGAATCAGTGACAAGATCCCCCCTACATTAACCTGAATAAAACAAAAAGGAGCAACTACATTTGTTAACAATAGTTTCTAAGAACCTGTCAAGAATTCATTTAAGAAGTTGAAGAGAATATCATATATGAAAAAAGATATGCACAAGGAAACTACATTATACTGAAAATGCACAATCATATATATGCTCGTATGAGCTGCCGAGATTACCAAGTCACAAAACAGCAATGGGAAATATATGCTCATTTTTTAAAATTTAAAAAACACATCGGAAAGGAGAAGGTTTACTTGACAAACAAGCTTGATCCAGTTCTGCTTTTCTACTAAACATTATTGGTAACTAGTTGTTTTCTACCACATGGAAAAAGAGGACAACATTTTATCAACAAGTCTTTTACCTATTACTTGATGCTATCATTTGTAGAATTTAAATTTCAAATGGAAACACAACAAAAATTTAAAAAAAAAATATATATATATATATATATATATATATATATATATATATATTGGAAATGCCATTGAACTGAAAGATAGGAAACAATACCAAAAATCTTAGAGCTTAGCACAAATTTGATTGTTGGCAAGGTCTGAAGAAGCGTCTATACATAAAACCTTCTGATCTGCATATGAAATCAAAAGCTTGACACAGTATAATGAAGATGAACAAGAAGAAGAAGAAAATTACTGTCTAATTGGTCACTTAAAAACCTGAGCAATTTGGTGAGTTTGGCTTTGCATCCATTCCATACGATTACCAATATCGTCGCCATTTCGAAAGTTTGGGACATGAGCAATCTTTGGCCAATCCTCTCCTATTCCTTGTTGACATCTTTCTTCCAAGTGAGGACATTTTGCAATCCTCAAACGACGTAAAGAAGTGAGGCGGCGCACCCCTTCAGGCAATGATATTAAATTGGGACAATTGATGATTCCAAGCTCCTGAAGTGAAGTGAGGTTGCCAATCCATTCTGGCAAAGACACCAAACTAGGGCAGTCCATAATTTGAAGCCCTTGCAGAGTGGTAACATCTCTAAGCTCTCTTGGGAGAGAAACCAAGTTTGGAACTTGTACTATAGATAGATGACCAAGTCTTGTAGGTCCAAGGCAATGTGTGCCATCTTCATTCACATTGTTGAAAAGTTCCTCGCAGCCAGCAATACACAAATCTTCAAGTGTGATGAGATATTGAAAGAGTGGAGATATGGATATTCGCAATTTACGACACCACAAAATCTTCAGAGTCACAAGAGAAGTGAGGTTTTGCAGCCACTCTTCTGGAAGATATTCAAGTTCCTCTAATCCCATAAGAAAAAGAGACTTCAATTTGGAAAGATCGGAAAATGGAGAGGAAGCAGAGGGTGATATGACTGGTATTAGAGACATCATAGGGCAATCACTAATACATAAAGAAGAAAGGCAAGGAAATGATGGGAATAATGGAAGATGATGATGTGGCTCAGGCTCTGCTGTTACTGATACTTTTTCCCTCATCCTCCACCATCCCCTCAACTTAGGCAAGTTCGAAAGAGTGAGAATTTCAAGGGGAGAAGAGGACATGTCACTAGCATCATTGCTCATGTACTCCAATGAACTTAAGTTGTGAAGATAGAGATGCTTGAGAAAAGGGAATCGATCCAATGGTGGGATATGTTGGCACCATTTACAATCCCATAAGACAATAGAAACCAAATTTGAGAGTGAGGATACCCAGCTAGATAACCTAGCACCTGCATACCCAGCTATATATAATTGTGTCAAATTTTGGTGTGGCTGAAGGTTTTGCAACAATTGTTCATCATTTGCAATTGCCTTATCACTATCATTACCAGCTTCTAGGTCCCACTCTAATTCCAGACATCGAAGGTATTGCTTCCTTGCCAAGTTTGCAGCCTTGGCTTCTAATGGAGAAGATCTTAAGTGCTCTAAACCTTTGATATGTAATTCTCCTCTCAATTCATCTAAACTATCCAGGTTGCCTAGCCCACGCTTTTGCTTTGGAAAGTACCTTTTCTTCTTCCCTAAACTGTAAAGCGTTAGTGTCTGGAGAGCAGTCAACTTTCCTAGTTCATTTGGCATATGAGTCATGCTGTCACACCCATGAATCGCAAGATGTCTAAGGCTAATCAAGTTTCTAGTGTCTTTTGGCAATTCTTTAAGCCCACTACAATTGTCAAGTTTTAGTGTTTGCAAATTCTGCAATTTAGTTATAGAAGTGGGGAGTAGTTTGATATCATCGTTCCTAGAAAGATCAAGATATCTTAAATGCTTTAACTTGCCAATGGAATTCGGCACTTTTTGAATGCTTAAAGAACTTAAATTCAAAGCACGCAAGCATTTAAAACTTGAAATAAGTGTATCAAAGATTGGCTTACTCAACTCAAATACTGCAATGTTTCTATAATAATATTCATCAAATGGTTGAAGTGTAGGAATTTGCAGAAGAAGTGTTCTCATTTTGTCAGCCTTGAGCAAAAGAGGTGGAATATCCCGTAATGAATCTAGAGAATTAAATGCCACATGGTGAGTTCTTTCAACTACTTTTTCTGCATTTGGATTTGAAATGATGCACTCATCCCCTGCTACTAACTCTGCAAGATCGTGAATCAGGTCATGCATTTTGCATCTTTCTATATCACCATATGCATTTCTTTGTATGTCTTGGAAAAATGACCTCCAAAGCAAATCCATAAAATACTCGTTACCAATATCTTCAAGACGTCTGTTTCTATCTAATGAATGAATAAAGCCTTGAGCTATCCATAGCTGAATCAACAACTTCACACCAATTTCATGATCTTTTGGAAACAAAGAACAAAAGGCAAAACATTGCTTCAATTGTGACGGGAGGTGATCATAACTCAACTTAAGTATTGGGAAAATATCACTGTCTTGTTTTGTTATTTTGTAAAGTTCATTGTTTTTAAAGTACAACCAATCTTCCTCCGAATTTTTGAAGTATAACATACTCCCTATGCTCCTTAAAGCAAGAGGAACTTGTGCACACCTTCGTACAATCTCCCTTCCGATTTCTACTAGTTTTGGATTCCTTAGCTCTTCCCCGTCTTTAAATGCCACTTTCTTAAATAAATTCCAAGAATTGTTTGCAGATAGACCTTCTAAAAGATATGGTGACACCGTGCCTGTAATCTCTGCAACTGTTTGGCTACGTGTAGTAATCAAAACTTTGCTTCCCCTCAAGCCACCCACCAACAGATTTTTCAAATTGAACCATCTATTTGGATTCTCATTCCATACATCGTCTAGAACAAGTAAATATCTCATCCGATCAAGTTCTGCTCGAAGCTGACTTTGCAACAAATCCATCTCAAGGCTTTCGGGTCTCCTTTTAGTTGCACATTCTATGATCTTTTGAACAATAGTTTTCACGTCAAAAGGATCAGAGACACACACCCACATTCTTAAGTCAAAATGCCTTTGGACCTCCTCGTCATTGTACACATACTGAGCAAGCGTGGTCTTTCCTTGTCCACCAATTCCAACTATGGGAATGATGGAAACATTATCTTTCACATTGGAATGGAATAACTGCTCTTTAATAGCCTTCTTTTCACCCTCTCTTCCAATGACTTCTTCCTCACGTACAAAAGAGTGTGTATCTTCTCTTTTCCTACACAAAAATTGTGTCCCTATGAGGCGCTCAGTGAAGCCAAATTTGATCCTATCAGCTGCGACTTCATCCAGTCTCTTTCGAACTTGCTTTATCCTGTGACCCATTTTAAAGCCATATGCAAGCTGGTTTGATTCGGAAAAAAATATGCATACCTGTAGTACCCCAAAATATTTAGTATGGTCCATCCCAAAAAGTTGAAACAGTTTTTGGGCTGTGTGTAATTAAGGAAAATATGAAGGTCATGTTATTTTTGTTGTTGTTACATTATAACCACCAATTGGAATATAATCATTGTGCTAGTTTTAGAATTCCCCTATGGTTGGAGATTTTGCATATATATATATATATATATATGTGTGTGTGTGTGTGTGTGTATGATGTCCTTCAATAGTTGGGTTTAACATTATAATGAAGAAATTAATTGTTGATATGGATTTATTCTTTCGATATGTGGTTTCCTTTTCGAGGTATTATAAACTATGTAATGATAGGTTATAATAACAACATTGAATTTCGTAAACATTTGGGGAGGAGAATATATATATGAAATGCTTTAGTGACAGACAACATCATATGAGAACATTAATGAAGAATTTACCTGTTTTGCCATCTTCTTATCCCGTGTCATCACTTGTTGGCGTAAAAGTTGAGTGGAGTAGTCATCCAGCAAGTCGTCGGCTTCGTACATGGCATCCTTGAGCTTCTCAAGCCAATCTTTGACCGCATGGTTCTGGGACTGCTGCTCCTCTGCATCCAAAAGCACAGCTTGGATAGTGGAAACCGTATTTTCGAGCTTCTGAAGCTCATCTTTGAAACCCCATAGCAGCCCAATCTCTTGGAGAGCCAGAGGGCCCAAACTCTTACCGATACTCGCAGCAGTGTCAAAGAGAATTGCCTCGGCCATTTTTTGTCGGTGAGTTAGGCACTGCTCAAAGCCGCTGTCGAAGATGTGTTTGGTGTATATTTGATAGCGTAGGTGTGGTCATTTGCATTTATCTCATACTTTAGAACCTTCAATAGATAGGTTAAGCCCCGAATGGAAAATGTAAAAGGAAGGTTAAAGTATCAATTAAGCATGGGATCAGATGCAGTTGATGGAGTGATCGGTGATGCCATACTTGATAGTTTAACCTTCCTTTTTACTTTTTCTTTTTGGGCGTGTGCTCGAAGTATTGAAGGTTCTAAAATATGAGCTGTGGCTTGTGAGCATCTTTGGTTCCATAGAAACAGAGCTGCTCATGAAGGCAATATCCCTACTAATACTAATATAAAGAGATTGAGGAAAGAGAGGAAAGAGACAGATATAGAGGTTATAGAGGTTAAGTTGGTTTGGCCTATGTACTATATCCACAACAGTTAAAGCTTTATAGGCTACCTTTTTCCTTAATATTTGATTTGAGTACAATGTAATTTGAATAATTTTAAATACAAACATTTTCCTTAAATTAGGGTTAACAAATATTATCTAAATTCCTTGATTTAGAGAGTACAAATTAACATTTATCACAAATGATTTATATCCTTAACATGCCCCGCAACATGAACAGTTTGTTAGCGATTATTCATCTTGAATATCGAGTGGCTAAAGAATGGCTACTATGAGTTGAATTGTAATGGCTGCTTGACCGAAATTCAGACTTCAGCGTCTTTTTACCCGGCATCAGATACTTTGGTCGAAATTGAAACTATGGCAACTTTGTCTGGAATTTGGACATAAGTGATTCTGGCTAACATCAGCTATGATGGCCAGAATTTGATGAGGAATATGCTTTAATGTTTCAGTCTTTCTTTTCTTTACTTTTTCAAGTGAAGTAAAGTGAGGCTGAAACTCACGGTGATCTCAATAAATAGATGCGAAGTAAGGGACGCAACACTAATTAGTGCTTCTACCATGGCAGAAAAAACAAAAAATTCCACATAACCATTGAATCAATCTTGGCATTAGCCAAAAAACTCTGATACCAAGAGATTGAGAAAAGAGATGAAAGAGATAGAGATTAAGGAAGTTGACCTATGACCTATGTCCACACGGTAAAGTCTTATAGGCTACATCTTTCCTTAATATTTGAATTGAGTACAATTCTTTACCTATTGACCTTACATGTCATTTGAATAAATTTAAATAAAAGATTTATATCCTTAACGATCCTCTTTCATCAGAAAGGCCACCAACCCAGCCTGGAAACTCAAGATCATTCCGTCAGCTGAAAAATGAGCTCCCCCTCCGGAAGGCTCCTTCGAGATTAATTTCAAGACTACCATATAAGAGATTCATGAGAAATAATTACTCAGCTTTACTCGAGTTGAATTTGTTGTGGTTACTGTGAAAAACTAACTGAAGAACCTCGTTATTCCATAACACTAAATAAATTATATTTTTGCAACTACTTATCTGAATCCATTAACTACAAATATAATATATGGGAAAATACACTTGACCCCCGAACTATCCATCCATTTGTACTTTGACGTTTAATGTTTAAAAAGTGACACTTGATCCCTTCAAAATTTAACACAGTGACAAAAAAACCCCATCCATTTATTTTGTGTACTGCATACACAATATTACTCTATCGATAGTACTGCATACACAATTTGCAAATACTGCAACCTGGCCCAACAGGCTGAATTTTCAAGCACTGCATACACAATATTTTAGCCGTAGCTTTCCTGCAAATGAATATTGATATTAAAAACATTATCTACAGAAGTCCACTCACAATCAAGCAAACACAAGTCCACTTACGTATCCATTAAATGTCACTGACATCATGGCAGAATCTGCATGTAAATAACTTGCCACAGCAAACTGCAGAGAGTTTGCAATTTCTTTCATGCTGCTTTCTCACAAACACTCGTTTCTCCGAACCATGAAATAACGGAGAACATTCAAGTAAATCTTCATAATTTGGACTTTCACCAGTTCTCTAGGGTGAAGAGTTGAATCCCCAAAAAATCTTCTTATTTCAGATTCAAGCTTGTTTTCTGGTTCATCGTAAGTATATCATTCCATCCAGCCTTGAAATTGAGATCAATATGATCCAGGCTGTCATAGGCATCAATGCCTAATATTTTAAATTTGTATCACATAAAAAAAAAAAATTAACAACATGAATCTTCAAAACAGAATTTTTTAAAAGCCTATTTAGATATAACAGAACCAAGAATATAAATGGCAAAGAATATATGCAAAGGCAGCACTAACTGAAGCATTGCACTAACAAGAGACATAAACAGAGTGGTTGGCTAACATGATCTTCATTTCCAATCATTACCCTTGGAGCACAACAACCAATTTCACTTGAAGACAAGCAAGCATTCTCACTATCTTTTGGGGTTAAAATGCTTTCAAGCAAGTGGAAGAAACCTGCAAATGCAAAATACTTGTTATGTGGCTTTTTTAAGGACAGCTAGGATTTTTGATCATGTCTGTTAAGTTCTAAATGCTGATAAAAGTTGCACAACAAATTGTAGGCAGAATAGTATTTAAAAATTCAAATTAATATGGTTAATTGAATGTCCCCTTTCACAGGCTCAGCTCATTGTCATGCCTTGCACCATCTACTCACCCGATCTTCCTCACCATGAAAGTGCTCTGTATAGTTTCCATTGTTGTAGAAATCCCCCAATGATTCTCACATCCACTTCATGAATTGATGATTTTTTATGCACGTCTCTGCTGACCATCAAAAAAACCAAATAATCAACTCAACAATAACTCAAAATTTTCCAATGAAAACAGTAAAAAGGTAAGATCAATCCATCAACAATGACTCCAATAACAATAATAATAAAAAGAATCTCTCTAAATATGCATTTGATTATGAGAATACTCAGAGTTATGCAAAAATTTTATTGAGTTTCTAAAACAGAATATTTTTAAACACAGAGAGAGAGAGAGAGAGAGAGAGAGAGCATACTTCTGCGTCACTCTCTGCTGATTCTACATCAATGTTGAGATCAGCAATAATTTTGATGATTTCTACCAGTAATCCAGGCCTATCAGCTGTCTCTATATAAAGTAAGCTGTAAATTGGAGAGAAAAATGCATAATAAGATGATAGATGAACGTACCCATTATTTGCAAACAAGTATCAAACTTGATTCAGAATATGGCCTCCCAACAGGTTGGGTCGTGCAAAGGTAGAACCACAATAGAAACATAAAAATGAAGAACAAATTATAATGCTAAAAGACAACTTAATCACAAGTAGCAAACCTCCTCTTAGGTCCATCTTCCTTGATTGTATATGAGTTGCAATATCAACATCAAGCTGCAGAACAAAATAACCAACTTCAGTTCCACTTTGTAAAGTTACAAAAAAGCACATGAAATTGAAGTTGGTTGAGCTATCTAGATCATAGCCATGAAAACTCTGATTGATCCCCAATGTATTACAAATTATACTTTCTATTGAATAAGCCTCAACCATGGCACCACATGGAAAAAGAGGAGAACATTTGATCAATAAACAGAGGACTAATCAATGGAGCCAAACTTGAAACATCCTCTGAAGAAGATGGGAAAACATGATCAAACAGTTGCTGCTCAAGCTGACAGACCTGCAATTTATGTCAGTTTTTATCAAAATTATGTAACTATCACATACTCCATTCAAAATCACAAAGTCGTTCCCCTTTCCCTTGTTCATCAAATAACAGAGGAAGGCATAAAAATATAAATGGATTTCCAATACATATTATCTCATCATGCTTCATTTTAAAGCTCCCTTCTTGTTCTCAATTGTGAAAAGAGACTTTTTCCATCAAGGTAGGAGCGAGTTAAGTGAAAAGGACACAATTCCAAGCCAAGAGGAAATGGAACATGGGACCATGGGCAAAGACAAATAAAAGTTACAAGCCAGCACTTACAAGAGTAATTGTCTCTTTTTCAAATTGCTGCTTTCGATCAAAAAAAACAAGTAATAAATTCAACAATAACCCAAAAATTTCCAATGAAAATAATAAAAATGTAAATTTTATCCGTTTATTCAAGAGAATCTACATTTGACATCAAGAAAATCCTAACACAGTAATGCAAATTTGTATTAAATTTTTGTGAAATTTTGGGATGGGATTGACTTCTGTCATCTATTATAAGTCTTTTACCTAATGCGTGATGCTACCATTTGTAGAATTTAATTTTCAAAGGGAAATGAAAGAAATATTTTAAAAAATAAA
>NC_081545.1:5560755-5569738 GCF_901000735.1 Corylus avellana | reverse complement strand
TCTATTTGATGCAAGCAAACAAGGTTTCAGTCAATGCATCTGTTTCAGTTCCTTGTATTCCTTCTTTTGTCAAACATTTGTCTTTTAGTTCAATAAGGGACCCCTCATGTGATCTGTGGCATTACAGATTGGCGCATCCTTCTCAGTCTAGAATAAAGTTGATACAAACCATTGTTCCTTCTATTTCTTGTAAACAATATTCGGTTTGTCCAATTTGTCCATTGGCTAAACAACACAAATTACCATTTCCTGTTAGTAGTTCATTTTCAAAGTCTGCTTTTGATTTACTTCATTGTGATGTATGGGGTCCTATGGCCACCAATTCCCTTAATGGATCCAGATTTTTTCTCACCATTGTAGATGATTACACACGGTTCACTTGGGTCCATTTGATGCAACATAAGTCTCAAACTTCTTCAATCATTCAATCATTTTCTAATGTGGTTCAAACTTAGTTTCAAACTAAAATCAAATGCATCAGATCAAACAATGGTACTGAATTTCACATGAGAGACTTCTTTTCTGCCCAAGGCATTATTCATCAACTAAGTTGTGTAGAAACCCCACAACAAAATTTTGTGGTTGAAAGAAAACATCAACACCTTTTGAATGTAGCTAGATCCTTAAGATTTCAATCCAACCGTCCTTTACCTTTTTGGGCAGATTGTGTTTTAACTGCAGCTCATATTATCAATAGAATTCCAACACCTCTTCTATCTAATAAAGCTTCACATGAACTATTATTTTCTGTTGTGCCATCTTATTCACACCTCAAAGTGTTTGGATGTTTAGCTTATGTTTCAACTTTGTCTAGAAATAGAACAAAGTTTGATCCAAGAGCTACACCTTGCATTTTCATAGGTTATCCATATGGCATGAAAGGACATAAGTTTTATAATCTTCATACTCATTCTGTTTTCATTTCTTGAAATGCCATATTTCATGAAACCATATTTCCTTATGCTTCTTTTCTAGGTCATTCCTCACCTTCAATGCATATGCATGATGCTATTTCCCCTTCTATTTCTTTTCCAATGCCTCTTGACACAGAATTTTTTGATTCCATACCATCAAACATCCAACTACCTCCTATTGTTCCATCACCAAACCACAATTCTGCAGACATATTATATTCTTCTTCTGCATACATCATTTTACCTATTCATTCTAAATCTACAGAAATTTTAACTTCTCCTTCTGCAGACACAACTTCACATTCGGATTCTGCAAACAATTCATTTTCTCCTTCTGCAGACACCATTTTCCAGGTTCCTAATTTAGCACCTTCTCCTATTCTTAGAAGGTTAGATAGGATCAAACACAAACCTAGTTACTTGCAAGATTATCATTGTAAACTGGTTTCTGCTTGTTCACCTCAATCGGCTTCAAATGTTGACAACGCAGGTAAACCTTATCCATTGTCCAATTTCATTTCTTATGATAACCTGTCTTCTTCTCATAAGCATTTCTGTCTTTCCATTTTATCTCAACCAGAGCCTTAATTTTATCATCAAGCTGTTAAGAATCCACTTTGGTGTGAGGCTATGAAAGCTGAGATTAAGGCTTTGGAGGAAATTAAAACTTGGGTAGTCACTGATTTGCCTTCTGATAAACATCCCATTGGTTGCAAATGGGTTTATAAAGTGAAGTACAAATCTGATGGAAGCATTGAAAGATACAAGGCTAGGTTGGTAGCCAAAAGGTACACTCAATGTGAAGGGTTGGATTTTCATGAGACTTTTTCACCTGTTGCTAAGATGACTACTGTTAGATGTTTCCTGGCACTTGCAGCAGCAAAGGATTGGATTTTACATCAATTAGATGTAAACAATGCATTTTTGCATGGGGATTTAGATGAAGAAGTGTACATGTATATGCCTCCTGGTTTTGGCACTAAGGGGAAGACAAAGGTTTGTAGGTCAACTACTTGTATATAAGCTTTCTTGCTTATGCTTGTAATTCATGCGAGTTTATTATGCTAATGAAGAACTTCTCTCCTTCTTTGCTCCATCTACTTGCTTCTTCTTTCTTCTTCTTCTTCTGTTCTTCTTCCACATAGCATATGCTCTGTTTTCCTTTGAATCTATTCATTCTTGAATAGTTTGACAAAAATCAGTCATTGCCATTGTTGCCAAAACCTGCAAAACACACATAATTTTGAAAAGTTATTGAATTATTTTGTGTGAATGAATCTCAAACTTCTTGAAAGTTACAAAAACTGTAGGAAGAAAGATTGACAAATTTGAAAGGGATATTTACTCAACAAACATATGAGAGTACTGTTGTTTTGCAGTCCTCAACAAGTTGAGCTTCTGCATATAAACTCTTTGCACGTACTAAAAACATCACGTTTGCAGAATAGTTGCTTCACCTTCTCTTCATTACAACAAGAAGCAACTGTCATGTACTCTCCAGCATATCATTACCAACTTGGCTTGGTTCCTCTTTGAAAATACAATCCCAAACTCCAAACACATTTAGAAAGGGGGTCGAATATATAGGTGTTTACCAATTTATGCGAAATTTAAAAATAATAAGCCACACAAACAATCACCAAATATAAAGATACAAATAAATCAATCAATACAAATAATTTGGTGACGAAGTGGAAACCTTTTGAAGAACTCTTCAAAAGTAAAACCACTCCGAGGCAGCTAACCCAGAAAATCAATCCACTATAAAAGAAATAGAGTTACAAGAAGTTCACTTTTACAAAACATTTGTAGTTGATACTCTCTTGCTTTGGATAAGCAACCCACTAATCTAAGTACCATAGTAGCTCCTCAAAGCATTTGGAAATTTCTTCTACTTGATCTTATATGTATCGGAACTCCGATAGGCTTCAGGCTTTACGAGATATATGGACTTGTGTGATGCACAACTTTAATCTAGGAGACAGAAAATACTATAAACACAATTTCTAACCACTCCTAGAGCAAGGTTCTATAACCTAAAGTTGTTACAAATAACTTACAAGAGATCTCTTTAAATAGACTTGAGAAACTTGAGCAGCAAGAAAGAGATCTGAATCCAGAATATTATGGATCGGGATTCTGTTTGAACAGGTAAATGGTCCGTTCGAACAGTAATAGGTTAAACCTTAAGAACAAGGTTTTCTTTGAGTGGCTTGTCTGAATGGTCTTTGGAATGAGGTCCTCGGGTTTTCTTCCGTTCGAATAGATATTGGATCGATGAATAGAACAAAGCGTTTGAACGCTGCTTGGAACACCACTTCGAATGAACCACTCTGGAAGTCTTCCTTGGAATGCCAATTGGAACACCCATTAGAATGGGACATGATGGAATGCTTCATTGCCTACATAGAAGCAGACTTGTTCAATCGGGAACAACAAAACTTGTTTATAAAGCAATTACAACACATTTTTAGATCACTGAATTTAGACAAGATAAGAACTAACACTTATCCATTGCCTGCAATTATCATAATTTATATCTCCGTGGATAATCTTGACTGAAAAAACTAATTTATAAGTTTAAAAAAAAAAAAAAAAAACAAAAACAAAACAAAACAAAATTACAACACAATCAGATAACACTTTACAGCAAACTGGATATGCATGCTGCAGTCCTAGAAATTTAAATCATGTTTTGGAGGACACTGGAACCGCTTTTTAAAAGAAACACGTTGATCTAATACAGTTGATCAATTTCTTCATGTTTGTTTTTTTTGGTAAGTAATTAGCCGAAGGGAGGGGGGAATGGTAAACACTAAAACCTGTTTCACTTCTAATCCTGTTTCAGTTGTTGTGGTTGTTCATAAATGTTTTAGCTACAATGGAAAGTAGTACACCATAATATTCACATTCAATGATTGAAGCTATGGCTCCAAGTATGACCACCAAAACCCCTGGCTTGTTAAGCTTGCCAAGGAGGCAGATTGGAAACCTTAAGAGATTTTTTTTTTGTTTTTGTGGCTAGTGGAGGGGATTCTAGTTCTTCCAGTGAAATCAACTGCAGTAAGTTATGAGATAAACCAAATGAGAGGAGAATCAGTCATGGCTGTAATTTCCAACTGCAGATGACTCCCAAATTATGGATAACACACTTAATATGACATGACTCACTCGCAAGATTAGTAATCGGTGATTATGTTCAGTCTGTGATAGAGATAGGACTAGTATTAGATAGGTTTAAGGTTTAAAAGTTGAATTGGGGTCATTAGGATTCGATCATTTCAAATTAGGATTATGTTATTTAAAATTAGGAGTTTTGTCAATTCATGAGTCATCTTATTGTATCTATATAAAGACTAGTTGTGAATAACGAAAAGCAGAGAAGTTATTTGTGAATTTTGTGCTATCGTCCCACTCTCAGTGGAGTTTTGTGGCATCTCTTACCCGAAATGAGTTATTGTGGTCTCTCCTACCCGAAAGGAGCTACACAAATCCCATTCCCGTCTCAACCCAACCTCATGTATCCATCAGTCTGCAGCCTGTTTTAACTCCATAATTTTTGCAAGCACATTATCTGGAAGTATGTCCCATCTAGATCCTTTAGCATTTCTGAGTGTGAACTTGACAAGTGGACATACGTTTTAAGTAACATGTAATAACCTAAAATTAATCAGGTAATACAATAAATAAGACCCTAGTTAAATATCCAGGATATAGACCTATTATTTATAAGGATAATAAAAATCATTACATGCAACCGTAGGTTTCTATTTGTTAAGTGAAAAGTTTAGAATTCACATATCCAAAAATCATTATCAGTTTTAGCATTCAAAACTCCTTTCGCTTCACATGCATAATCAGATATCATTAAATCAACATACTTGAGACAAAAGGTAACAATAAAGAGTAGTTAGATGGTATTTGATTAATTTGTAGACTGAGGTTAAATAATATGTGTGGACTAGTAGAAGTATTGGGAGTGTTAAAAATGATATTAGTTTTCTCTCATGTATAGTATTATTATGATTTTAATTTCTCTCTAAGATGTAATCACCTGCAGTCACATGCATGCCTGCTTTGATGCATGAATCTCACCTGTTGCCACTTGGCATTACTCCAAGCGAGAGAGAAAATTACAGTAAAGCCTCCATCAATTTTCATGTTGTTTTCACTTGCAAGAAATGAGCTCATCATCTCAAGTGAGCATTCGTTGTAGTTTTTTATTCCAAATGATAAGATGTTTAAGACATTTTGCATTATAAAATCTTTTATTTTCTTCTCCAAACTTTTCTCAGCAACCAAATCTAGCCAAATACACATATTCCATATCTAAAATTGTGCATGTCTAAACTAAAATATCAAAATTGGGGTTTAAAATACAGAAATCAGGATGATTACCCAATCGACTCTTGAGGGGGGGCACTCCTTGAACCTCTGGCTCTTCCCCAAGGTTTCCTGTAGGGGGAAAAAATAGCTTCCCTTTAGAGCTCTCTGGGCCTCTGTTGCCAAATTGAGACATTTTCAACCAGGGAGCAAGTTGAGTAGAAAAGGCACAATCTCGAGCCAAGTTCCAAGAGGAAGTAGAACCATGGGGGCATGGGGCAGAGAGGAATGGAAACCAAAGTCCAAAACTTGAAAGAAAGATGAATAGAGAATGATATAAAAGCATGAGTCCTATTTCAGCAAATAACATGTATAAGCACCCTCTTCACAAGAACCTTAAGATCCTCCCACTGACAAGCATCCTACCACTTCAACTTTCAAATCCTTATGATCTTTGAGAAATCATTACAAGCCCAGTGCTTTAGATGCTAGTCCAAGAGTACCATAGGTCCATAGTTGCCAAATTTGGTTTCCAACCATAACATTGATATACCTTTGAAAGATCAACAAAGCAGCAGAGACGTCATATTCTTTGTGCAGTTTGGACTAAAAAATCAAGCTTTCATATTTTTTCCATCTCATCTGTGAAAAAATCAAATGTAGAATGAACAATTGTACTGATGAAAGTAAGGATACCTAATTCCCAGCTTCTCAACTTATTGCATTGTTGCAGAGTGAACAAGTTTAGAATTGGCTCCAAATCTTAAATAGTGCTTCAATTGGTTCTGAACATGAAATCGGATAAAAATCAGAAGCTCTTCCAAATATCAAAACCCTCAAAAGTGAATGAGGAAGAAGGAATAGCATTGGCATATACTATTGGTATACATGTTTTTCCCATATCAGATAAAAGAGAGAAACATATACCAAGTGCCTTGTTTGCATCTGCCTTATTAGCAATAGTGGGTATAGCCAGGCATAGTCAGTCTCTTTGAAGAATTAAATCTCTTAAAAAAAAAAAAAAACAGATTGCAGAAATCCCCACATGATTTCCTGCTTCCTAAGCATGCATCCAATGACGATCAAAAAAATCAAATAATAAACTCCAAAATTACCAATGAAAATAGTAAAAGTGTAAATTCCATCCATGAACGGAGCTACTAGCTACCAATTAGGCCCCAATGGCAATAATAATGAAAAGAGTCTGTCCTAATCGTTCAACACGATCTACATTTGACACTAGGAAAATCCTAACAGAAACAATTTCTTAGACATGTGGGGATACTATATGAGGTGAAAGGTAGGAAACATACCGATCGAAGATGTGGGAGCTTTGTCCAAAGTTTACTGTCAGCAAGGTCTGAAGTAGCGTCTATTGATTCTGCATATGAAAGAAAATCCAATCTATCAAAAGCCTAAGCAAAATGAAGATGAACAACAACAAGAGTGTTTAATTGGTGACTTACAAACCTGAAGAATAATTGGTGCATTAGGTAGAGATTGAAACCGATTCGTTTTAGTAGTACAACTGCCGAATCGGAAAGTTTGGGATGTGAGCGATTTTTGGCCAATCCTCACCTATTCCTTCTTCACATCTTTCCTCTAAGCGAGGACATCTCACAATTTTCAAATTACGTAGAGAGATGAGGCGATGCATCCCTTCGGGCACTGATATTAAATTTGGACAATTGAGGATCTGAAGCATCTGTAGCAAAGTGAGGTCACCTATCCACTCTGGTAAGGACTTGAGTGTAGGGCAGTCCTTAATGTCAAGCCATTGCAAAGTGGTAGCATGTCTAAGCTCCCTTGGGAGAGACACCAAGTTTGCAACATTTTCTATGTATAGACGAAGAAGACGAAGTCTTGTAGGTCCAAAGCATTGTGCGCCCTCTAGCTTCATCCTCATTGCTGATAACTTCCCCACATACAGGTAATTCGCAAATGTACAAGCGCAGTGGGATGTTGAAAGGGCTATGTAGACTGAATAGAAAAATATCAATAATAAAATTATCACTCGCAATAGAACGAATCCTTATAGGATAGGGGTATATAGAGGGTGTCAAACCTCAAGGACTATAGAGGCAAATTTTTGAGGATAGACTATCAAGTAGTTCAATTTGCTCTTGCTCGTCTCCACTATAGAAAGAATATCAATTCCAAAACCAATTATCGTTCTCATTCATATCATTCATTGGTATGAATATCCATTAGCAGCTAAGGACTACCTATTGACGATACAAGGTCATGTGTTGAGTCTCACCTATTAAGAGGAAATTTAAGTTTACACGTGAGAGGAAGTGTTGCATCAATCAGGAAATGCAACAACTAAAGCCATGTGTTCACAGAACAATTGAAGGGGTACAAAGTAATGCTTAAAGTACAACTGTACAAGCATTGTCTTTTGACTCTTTGGTCAAGGGTTAATATCATGGAAAATTTTAGAAAATAAGAAGTTAACATACTGTCATAATGTTCAAGGTATATACCAATTATTTATAAAGATAAAAAGTAATTGCATGCAATTTTATAGGTTTCTTTTTGCTAAATTGAAAAGCTCAGAATTCACATATATGGAGAAGATGATATAATGAGGTCAACAAGACAACAACTTACGGAAAATGAAATTAGTAGGTAAGATGCATATCTGAAAGTACCTCTATGTTAGTATTCAAAGCTCTGTTTTAATATATTCAAAGCCCCTGTTGCTTCCTGCATAATCAGATAAAATAAAATCAACATACTTGGTACAAAAGACAACAACGAATAATGGTTTGATGGTATTTGATTAATTTATAGACTGAGGTTAAAAGGATATGCATTGACTTGTAGAAGTATTTGGAGCTTTCTTATGATATTAGTTTTCTCCCATATTTGGAGTGTTCTTATGATATTAATTTCTATCTCTACGATGTAACCAATCACATGCATTCAAGCTTTGATGAATGAATCTCAACTGTTGCTGCTTGGCATTTTTCTGATGAGTGAGAAAGAATAGCACAATAAGGTTTCCAATTACCAATGTTCAATGTTGTTTCACTTGCAAAAATTTGACTCATCATTTCAAGTGAGCATTCACTGTAGTTGTTGGCTCCAAATGATAGAAATTTCAAGACTTTTCTATTATAAAGTATTTTTTTTCCCCCTCCAAACTTTTCTCATTAACCAAATGGATAATAAATCCAAATATTCAATCACTAATTGTGCATGTCCAGATTTACATATCAACACCGTGGTTCTAATCCAAACAAAGCTATGAAACACGCTTTAAAAAACATGTAGAAATCGGGATAAATACCCAAATGATGCTTGAGGGATCAACACTTCCAGATCTACCTCTTTCCCAGGATTTCCTTTAAGAAGAAAAAAAAAGCTTCACTTTAGAGCTCCCTTCTTGGCCTCTGTTGTGAAATTAGACTTTTTGAGTACAGAGCGAGTTGAGGGTCACAAATTCCAAGGCAAGTGGAAGTGGAAGTGGAAGCATGGAAACCAGGGGCAAAGAGAAATAGAAGTCACATCGATCCTTGGTGCAGTTTTTTCATCTCATATGTAAAGAACTCAAACGTGGAACGAGCAATTGTAAGATCCAATTCCCAACTTGTTAACTTAGTGCTTCAATTGTTTCTGCATATGTAATCAGATAAATCAAAAATTCTCTAAAATATCAAAATAGTGAATAAGGAAGAAGGAATAGCATTGACATTTTAACATGGGTATACAAGTTTCTATTCTATTCTAAAGAAGTCAAA
>NC_081545.1:5553635-5560655 GCF_901000735.1 Corylus avellana | reverse complement strand
AAGAGTGTGTGTCTTCCCTTTTCCTATGCTCAAACTCACGTGTCACTATAAGGCGTTCAGTGAAGCCAAATTTGATCTTATCAGCTGCTATTTCATCTAGTTTTGCCCTAACTGCTTTGATCCTATGACCCATTTTAAGGCCATACACAAGCTGGTTCGATTTGGAAAAGAAGATGCGTACCTGTAATTGTAAACCACCCATTTGAATCCGATCATACTGTGATATTTTTAGAATTTGAGTACCGTTGAATAGTTGGGTTTAACAATATAATGAACAAGTTGTTGTTGTGGATTTTTCCTTAAAATGTTGATAAGGAATTTTAAACTACGTAAAAAAAATATTTCGATGCAGGTCTGGGAATGCTTTGCTTACGGATGACATTGTATGCACATTAATGAATTTACCTGTTTTGCCTTCTTATCTTGTGTCATCACTTGTCTTCGTAAAAGTTGAGTGGAGTAGCCATCCAGCAAATCGTCGACTTCGTACATGGCATCCTTCAACTTCCCAAGCCAATCGTTGACAGCATGGTTGTTGGCCTGCTGCTCTTCCGCATCCAAAAGCACTGCTTGAATAGCGGAAACAGTGTCCCTAAGCTTTTGAAGCTCGTCTTTGAAACCCCATAGCAGTCCAATCTCTTGGAGAGCAAGAGATCCCAAATTCTTAATAATGCCCTCAGCTGTGTTGAAGAGAATTCCTTCGGCCATTTCTCGTTGGTGAGTGGAGTGATGCCAAAATCAGCTGTTGATGATTCAGCCAGAAGGAAGATGTGTTTGGTGTAAAGCAGATGGAAAAGCCAAGCTGATTTTATTGCATCGTTTGATTCGTAATTAATTAAAGAAAGTCGGACGAGGCCATGTGGGTTTGTCTCAAAGTAATGGACAGGTTAGGCAGACGAAGTGATAAAAAAAGAAAGAAAGAAAGAGTAATGGGATGCTATAAGAAAGAGTAATGGGATGCTATAACTCGTTATTTGAACCCACGTGATTGGTCCTCGACCTATGTTAATTTTAAAAAGTGCTTTTTGATAACCCGATGCTCGATGAACCACGGAGACAACGATCCGAAGGCATTGAAAATGCGATAAGGGAGGAAGATGGTTTCTCAAATATTAGATGTTCTTTTAGTATTTTTGTGGTGTCGTTTTAATTGTAATGTGGTTTTTAATATCACTGATAGATTAAAAGTTAATAATAATAATCTCAAATTCAACGATAGTTTTAAAAGTCACATCATAATTGGAAGGACACCAGAAGAATACTAGAAGAACACTTAGCATTTTCCTATTTCTTAAATATAAAGTACAAATATGACAAAAATTATAATAGAGAATATGAAGAGAGCTTAAGGAAAGGAAAGTTTTAGCTAAAATATAAGTAAGAGAATAACTTCTATCAAGCTTTAATGTAAACCCATTATTTTACATCCTGTAATAGAAGTTTGACACGACAACCTCAAATAATTAAATAGAATGAGCATGGAAACACTAAATCTCACAAGTAAACCCATAGATTAGAGAAATAGAATTTAGCTTGCAAATTGGTTTGTAGTTAATTCATACAAACCATATTAGAATGTATTTTAATAAAGTGGCACATGTCCCCAAAGCATGTGAAATGCACATGTATTTCAACAACATATGTTTTTTTATGTTTTTTTTAATAGCATTGATAAAAAAGGAAGAAAAAAAAAAAAAAAACTGCGAATTTTAATGCTTAAAAGAAAGCATTAAAACGTTTTTTACATGCGCGACACGTGCGAAGGGCTCCATTAGGATTTCACATAAAATCCTAACAGAATGGGATAAGTGGCATGGAAGGAAATTCAAGTTAAATACACAAAAGTGAGAGATTTTAAACAATGGGACTATCTGCAAAAGGCGCGTAAATTCATGGGGATAAGTGAAGTTTTCCCTAATTTTAAAAAGTGCTTTTTGATAACCCAATGCTCAATGAACAACCGAGACATTTGGCCTTGTTTGGTCAACAACAAGCCCTTTACAATACACTGTTCATGATTGATGAGGAAAAAAATGAGTGTAATAATTAGTATAAAAAAGTGAAATGGTTGTATTGAAAAGTGGAAACGTTTTGTTTTGTAGTGATTTTTTAATTTAAATAGTAATAAAAAATAATGATGTGATATGAAAGTGAATGATGTGATATAAATAGTGAGAATATTTTGATGTTGATTTATTTGAAAAATGAAATGAATAGTGTGGGAGAATGTGATGTAGTTTAACAAACAAGGTCAAAGATCCAAAGGCATTGATAGAAAGAATTCGACAAAAAGTTTCAAGAAAAAAATTTTAAAAAAAATAACAAGTAACAGATCGGCTTTTTTTATTGATAGAGAAAGAAATCGACAAAAAGTTTCAAGAAAAAAATAAAAAATAAAAAGTAACAGATCGGCTTTTTTTATTGATTGTTATTCATAGGGGTGCTGCATGCTGCATGCTGCATCGTTTAACTTCAAATTAAATTTGAAAAGATTCCATCACCATGTGCGTTCCTCTCATATATATTTTACTTCTTAAATCTTATAAGCATCTAGCTACAAAAGAATTCTCAAAGTGTCCTAGTACACAATATAGAGCATGTGTTAGAATTTCGCAATGAGAAATTCTATGTTGAAATCACAATGATTTTGAACAACTAATTCATAAGTGATAAGACTCTAGTTTTCATATTTCAATTGTTTGATTAATATAGGGTACTCTGTACTCTACTCCTGGGCAGTGTGATCCAATGCGAGTACGTGCCCTGTGACCGTACGTGATCAAGGATCCAAGTGCTCATGGCTTTTGATTTGCTAAATGAGAAATTTGCAAGGGGCTGTGTTGTTTGAAATAATGCTGCTCTGTCTACATGTACGTACCTTTGCCTGCACAAAGCCATGATACTTAGACAAGCTCTTCTTCTTCTTCTTCTTCTTCTTCTTTTCCTAATTAAAAAAAAGGTAAGTGGGAGAGATTAATTGTTGCTGTTTTATTTGTGCATGATTATATTAGCATTTACTCATTGGGAGCTGCACATGAGAACCTTGACAGTAAGAACCGCAGGTGCTCATTCAAGTCTAACAGAGCCGTAGTCTGACCCAGCCCCATAGATCGATCATCAATGAAAATTAAGGTGGTTTAACTAGACAAACTCATCTTAATAAAGGGTGGTTGAAGGTGTGCCTGAGCAATTTCAAAAATTTTAGGGTGTTAACATCTGTTATTTTACATGTTTGTATGCCTTAAAATGATTCATGTCTCTGACGTTAGCTTGTATTGTGGCCAGTTTCACTATTAATGTGTGCATCTCCAGATTTAAATATCAGGATCGTGCTTCTAATCCAAACAAAGCTATCAAACACAATTTTAAAAACATATAGAAATCTGGATAAATACCCAAACGACTCTTGAGGGGGCAACACTTTCAGCTCTACCTCTTTCCTAGGGTTTCCTTCACTTAATTTAGAGTGAACCGCTCTAATACCAATTGAAAAACGCTTAATAAGGAAATATCATAGTTTATGTGAAATTAACAGATATTTAACCATAAACAGTTAATCACCAAAATAATCAAAACAGTAAATCAATCAGACATAATGATTTTGGTGACGAAAATGAAACCTTTTAAAAAACAATCTAAAAGTAAAACCTTTTCGGGGCAGCCAAACCTAGGAAATCACTATCAAAAGATGTTCAGAGATTACAGACACTAGGAACACATATATATACAAACCGATGAAAGACCTTGATTCTGTAAGATCGACAAGTCTCTAACTCGTCTCTTCGCTCACAATCTTCATCAGCGTGATTCTCTTTTATCGGATCCTTCCGATAAACTTCTTAATGAAGCGCACAATCAAAACTAACAAAATCCTCTACAAGGAATCAATTTGGCTCACAAAAAATAATCACTCAAGCACAACCTCTCACGAACTATAAGGTTCTAAAATTCGTGTCTCTCTTCTTTAAAGATGTATTTATAACATATACAAAACCCTAGACCTAGGCCCACATAAAACAGACGTTTTGGGCATAATTTCTACGGGGTTTCCGGACAGGGTTAGTGCTTGTCTGGATAGCAAGCTTTGAAGACGCATTTCGGCACTTTCGGAAAATGCTGTCCAGACAGGGTGAGGGGTTGCCCAGACAAGGCTTGCAAAGGGTGAAAATAGCATTATGGAAATGTTGTTTGAATAGGGGGAGAGCCTGTCCGAACAGCCTTGGCAGGGACTCGAACTTGATGCTTTCAGACTTCCTTTTATCACCGAATTGGCCAAACAACAAGAACTAACATAAGCCATAGAACAAAACTTGAAATAAGGCATGCCAGAAGCCATAGAACAAAACTTGAAATAAGGCATGAGGGCATGCCTTATTTCAATTTTCAGCCATTCAATCCTTTGACATGTCCACACAAGAGGGGGAGGGGGATTTGAACTAGTGACCTTTGCTTGATGAGGCCATTCAATCCTTTGATCACTTTATCTAAACTCAAGTGATAAGTCTTCGCGGACAATGACACGACCTTTTACGAGCGCAGCCTTGACAATGTTGTTGCTCATTATAGATTAAATGATTAATTTTTTTTATTTTATTAATTTTTTCAAAAAATAGTAATTTTGTAAGGTATGAGAACTAGAGGTCTTAAATTCGAATTTTAACTTCATCAATTTACCTTCGATTTAAATTAAATATTTCATATTTGGTGCCTCACCTGTTAAATATATCAACTCGTGTTGGCTCAAAAATTCAAGTTGGCTTGGAATTAATCGGGTTTTGAACAAGCCTATAAACATCAAACTGTCTTGAATTCTCATTTTCTCCGACATTTTTTTATTTAGACCTTGTGAATTATATAAGATTTGCTTATTCTCTTGGAGATGCTCTAAAGTCTAACCCAAGAAACTTAATTAAAGACATGAGCTCTATAATGAGCTAAAGCCTTCTGCAATAGCGTTACTGTTACATCGGGGAAAATTCCACCATGCTTCCGCTGCAAATGGTAGAAATTAATTCTATTTAAACCTATGTTTGGGGTGCAATAAGACATGCAAAAGTTAATTCTCAAACCTAGTGTTTTAGAGGCCTATGAACCTCAAATTTCCTACCGCTAATTAATTTGATTAGCAAAATAGGTCGGAATAAGAAGTAGAATCCTGCTTCTTTTCCGGTTGACAGGCGTATTACTTGTTCAGTTACGAATTCTCGTGACAATTACTCGCGACGCATGTTGGTTGCAGGGCAACCTTTGGAAGACAATGTTGTAGTAAAAACTGTACTCTGAAGGGTTACAGAACAACCTTTGGTTACAAAACAAATTAATGGCTATAATCACCACGCACGTTGCCTTCACGAAGTAACATCCAAACCCAATCAACTAAAGAATAGAAATGTCCCCAAGAGATAGCTCAATCAGCTGGGATCACGCCTAATGAAGCGGAGGTCACTAGTTTGAATCCCCCACCCCCTCTTGTATGGATATGTCAAAAAAAAAAAAAAAAAGCTAAGGAATATAAATTTTTTTTTTGATAAGTAACTAAGGAATAGAAATGATGATGGTGATCGATCATAATCCCTGGACTTCTGCCACACACAACCTCAAGTATCATGTATCCATGTTCCCAATTCAAAGTGTTCTAGCTGGGAGGCTCATATAGGTGTTCATCAAAGCTATGAGATAATTGTTTTGGTTGTTTTGGTTGTTTATCAAGACTATTATGAGGTTTCTTAAGATAGTCATCATAACTTCGACTTCTACCTCATTCTTCCTAAATCTTAAGGTCTAGAATCAAATTGTAGGGATAACTCTGTAAATCCACTCATCACAAAAGATTGTACCAACTACCAACCAAAAAAAAAAATCTAATGCAAAACAATGCCATCAGAAATTAAACAAAATGAAAATGCAGCTAACCATGCACAGGGCCAAGCGTTGCCATCACCGAACTCAGCTGATTAATTGGTGGCGCCGCTGTTGTTGCCATCAGCAAAGTCATAGAGCCAGGTTTCGACATAAGGTTTTCGCTAATATTAATCCTTTCAGTGATGATTATATGCACATTATTAGTGACAACTATACATAATCGTTGCTGATGATTAGTGTTCCAATAATTTTTTTTTTTTTTTAGAAATAAATTGCTATTGCTTTTTTTTTTTTTCCTTTGCCAAATACTGCTTAATTTTTTTTATATCAATTATTCAAATCCCACCTATTAATTAACATAGAAGAACAAAACAAAACAAAACAAAACAAAAAGAAGAAGGAAAAAAAAAACCCTCAGCTGAATTGACTAGGATAGAGCATAGAACAAAATCATATAACATATTAACATAGTAAAAGAGATTGGAAAATAAATGGAATACAAAATGCAAAATTTCATTTCGGCATAAAACTTTGGACAAGGTAACAAAGGGAAGCTACGATATAAATCCAAAGAGCCTAGCCTATTTCACAAATCCTAATGATAATTTTGACTCTACTCAGTTGGGACCCCTCTCCAGTGAGATTTGCAAAACCTCCACAATGCATTAACAGCGTGGCTTAATGTAATTTGCACGATTTAAAGAAAGTATAGTCATTTACAAGTCACGATGAGCATCGAATTCATGACATGCAATAGAAGTCGAACACTTGTGAGCTCAACACTAGTAATTGTAGGCCAGCTACATTGATGGTTGAGTATGTTATAGACTTGATCAAATATGGGTCGCACCTGCATTGCAATCATCAAGTCTGTTGGGATTTTGACATTAGCCACATCTATGATGGAAACAAGTTTTTAGGGTAGATCGTTATAGATATCACAAGCTAATTGCTGCAAAAGAGAAAGTAATACTCCTTGACAGGATCCCCTGTAGATCAACCTGAATAAAATAAAATAGAAAGGAAGGACATTTGTTAAAAACAATTTCCAAGTACATGTCAAGAATTCATTTAAGAAGTTGAGCAGTATACCATAGATGAAAAAAAAAAGATATGCACAAGGAAACTACATTATACTAAAAATGCACAACCATATGC
>NC_081545.1:5541209-5553535 GCF_901000735.1 Corylus avellana | reverse complement strand
TCAATGCTTTGATCAAGTTATACATATCTAATGTTTGTCAACCTTAGGGCATGGCGTATACTCCTAAGGCTATAGATTTTCTTAAGCAACAAGTTAGGCATGGCGTATACTCTAACTCTTTTCATTCCTAAGGGATTTAGCATGATTTATACTAAGTTGATCCTTAGGAAGGCATATGTTCTATGAAAATCGACAAACACATGAGGCCTAGGGCAAGGCATATACTCCCGGTTCCCCATGTTGATTAACCCAAGAACCTGGTGTGGATTTCTTTTGTTACTTATGTTAAACCCAGGACTCAGCCATCTAAATTGATTTAACTAACTAGTCCGTACCACATGCATATGTTGATCAGGCACACACATATGAGGAATTCATGCAAGCAGGTATTAATTAAGTTAAATAGCACAACAAGATCATCACAAAGGCGCCAATATTGAAATATTAACAAAACATAACTAGGGCATCAATCAAGCGCTACTAATTAAATTAGCTACACATAAAGTTGATGTTAAACATCTTCATAAAATAAAAGAAAAGAAAGGGAAAGAATAAACCCGAGACTTGAACTTCAAAAGCTCCTATTCTTCTCCTTCCCAAGTATATCTATTCTAGAGGCTTAAGGGTCTATTTATAGGCTTTAGAAGTCCTAGACAAAGTAGTAAACCTAGGGATTTCATAGGGTTTTGAGACCTATTACAATTTGGAGTTGGAAAACCCTAATATGGAAAGAATGTCAATCCAGCCGCCACTTGATAAGTCTCCTGCACATGAGTGCGCTCGATCGCAGCCCGTGTGCGCTTGATCGCAAGTCTGCAATCGTTCCTTCTTCTGTCATGCGCTTGATTGCTCCTGGCCTGCTTGATGCTGTATCCACTCGGGTATTGCGCTCGATTGCAGATGCCCTGCGATTGATCGCAGCACCAGGGAGCTCCAATTGTCTCCATCTTCTCTTTGGAGCTCAAATCACCTAGTTTTACTTCATTGTCTTCCAAAAGCCTATAAAAGTATGAAAAACACAAAAAGAAATTAAAATGGCCTAATTAATTAAAACCAAAGGATTAAAACATGCAAGTTAAGGGCTGAAAATATGAATATTTTAGTGCTTATCACACCCCCAAACTTACATATTGTTAGTCCCTTAGCAATACAAAACTAAAAATAAGAATGAAAAAACAGAAAACAAGAGATAAATTCATCTTTCGTGAGATGTACGATTGCATTTAGCATATGCAACAAGCCTTTTAAACCACTAGGAATTCTCTAGTGGATGAGGGTTTTCCATGAATGTTACCCACAAACATCATGCAAGAGTTCATGTTATCCTAAAAAAATTAAAGTTATCACTTCAAGATTATGATTTTCATTCATAAAGAAGCTTAAAAAGATGAATTCTATCTTCACAATGAATTGGAATCTCAAAGCGCAATTACATATAAAGGACATACTAAATCATCACAAGTTTGAAATTTGTGTATAGTGAATTAGTACAAATTTATGAGGATTTCAAATCTTTTCAATATGCAGTGTCTCCTTATCTCAAAATTTACTGAATTTCTTATTAGAATGACACAATGGCATATTTCTTTCTCTCTCTCTCTCTCTTTTTTTTGTCAGATTGTGCAATGTTGGTTCCCTTAAGCTTTCTAATTAACCCTTGTAGCGAGTGTTAAGTCAATGACTCCAAAACCAGATGGTTTTAGGGCATTAGGCGTAGAGACACCCCTAAGGACCTACTAACTTGAGTAAAAAGGGCTACAAAACCAACTCACCATGACATTGATCAAATCCAATTTTTTTACCTTTTGACGTGAACACTCAATGCTTTTGAGGTAAGAGGCCCAGTTACTCAGTGAAAAGCTATCAATGATCATTTACTTCACATTTTTCTTTTCAATAAATATGCCAAGTGTCATCTAATGAGTCATCAAATTTCATCCAAGATGCAAAAACACACATATTAGGCCTCATGTCATTCCTCACAAATTATGCGCTAATGTGTTTGAATGCTTAGTTCAAACATGTGATTTTTCAAATGTCATAAACAAGTAACCAAACTAACAGATTCACTCATCAGATCATGTGTTCAAAATTTTAAGCTCACTGATGAATTCAAGCCACAATTCTTTTAAATTAACTTAAAATTTTAGGACAAACATGAACATGCATAATTTTTATTTATTTATTTATTTTTATTTTTTTTCAAATAAACAAACAAACACACAAAACAAACAATTAACATGAAATTGAGACAAAGTGTGTGTAAACAATCATGTCTATACCCCCAAACTTAAATGACACATTGTCCCCAATGTGTCTAAGTAAAGGAAAGAATGTACCCGGGAGATGGTCGAAATAGTCTTGGAAAGCATGGCTCGTAGCACACCCCCAAACTTGAATTAAAGCACACTTGTCCCTGCAAAATAGAAAACACACAAACAAGTGAAAATGAACAAAACTAAAACGAAATAAAAATTGAACAGAACAAAATAAAAAATAACTATGGGATGCTGCCAAGTGCGCTCAATCGTACATGTTGTGCGTTCGATCGCACTAACAGAGTGCGGTAGTCCCACAAATGGATACCCGCGCTCGATCGCATGCGTGGTGCGATCGATCGCAGTAACAGATTGGAAGAAAAAAAGGACATAACACTAAAAACACCAAAAACACTGGAATAAACAAAACACAAACGAAAATGCAACAAAATATAAATCAAACAAAATAAAATAAAAGGATATGCTATGGGGTGCCTCCCATGAGCGCTAAGTTTTACGTCTTCAGCTAGACGGTGGTCCCCTCTCAGTGTTGTCTAGAAGTAGATGCTCCAAGTGGTGGTGGTAACCGGTTTAGGATGAACCGCATCAAGTCTTCCAAGGCAGCTAAGCGTTGATCCATGAGGACCGTATCTTCCCGAGCCTCCCTTCTTTGATCAGCTAGCTCTCTCTGAAGGCCTGCCATTTGTTCACAAATGGATCGGTATTGGATGGCTCGAACGTCAATTGAGGTCTCCTCCTCATCTTCATCTACCGGCTCAGCTGCTGGTTCATCTTCGGCCATTGGCTCGACCTCGTTTGCCTCTTCCCCATCTTCTGGAAGTGCCCGGGGCATATGGGAGCAGCTCTTGTTCCATTGGTGAATGCCAAATAATGGAGTGGTGGTGACTGGCTCATCAGCTGCGGTGCCTTTAATGCCCTTCTTCCTCAGAATGTATGTGATCAAGTAGGGGAAAGGCAATCCCCAAGAATGTGTGAACTCTGCTCCCCCAATGTGCACTCCATTCCAAAATTTATGGATTTGGTTCCAAATGATGTCGGGAATGAAGTACCATGCATCCTTGTGGAAGGCGTAGAGAGTTTGGAGGAATTAATCATGCCTTTGAGTTTTGTGTCCCAAGGGGAAAGCATTTTAGTGCAAAATGGAATCCACAAACCACAACCTTCGAGGTAGCTTGGATCGGCTGCCAGCATTGTGGTGGGCATCCGCATAGTACCCTTGGCACATGTCTTCAATGATTTTCGCCACATAGTATCGGGGCAATTGTTCTGCAAGATTTGCAGTTTTTTGAAGGATGCACATCATTGCACTGCAAGGCTGTGGCTAGGTCGGCCCTCTTCACATGAGCAATTTGCCCTCATACTTTTGAGGAGAGAGCAGCCGAGTTGTCACAATCATGGGAAAGCTTGGCGTAAAATTCAACGACCAGATTCCAGTAGGCGGTAGAGGTGACGGGTTTAAACAGCTTCTTGAGACCCCTTCGCCTAAACTCGGCGACCGCCCATTGAGTCGCCTCATTGTTTTGAAAGTCTTCTCTGATGGCAAAGGTGGTTTCAAACAGCAGCTCCCGCTCCTCAAAAGTAGGTGGAGGGGAGATGGCTTGGGCCTTGGACCCTTGGGATGATGAAGCACGGGCTCTAGGCATTGTGAGCTTGACTGGGGACTTTTGTCGAACTGGTGATGTGCACTTCTGATGACCACAAGGACAACTACAGCCAAGGATGCTCCAAACTCCCTGCAAACACACAAAAATCCCAACACAGAGGCAATGTAGGTGGATAAGTAGCCACAATTGCAAGAAAAATTGAAGAAATTTGGAGGTTGGATGAGTGTTCGGAGATATGTAAGGTTGGGGGTGAGAATGGGATGTATGAAGTGGTTTTAGTTGAAAAATGATGGTATGGTGACCAGAGAAGGGTCTTATATGGTGGTGGTGTAGTGGATTTGGTGAAAACTAGGAGAAAGATGAGAGGAGGATGAGTGCCGGAGGTGAGGAGTTTGGGACAACCTGTACGGCGCCGGGAGAGTAGTTGTGGGCCATGGGAAAAAGTGACCTAAAATAGGTCGCAGGCCTTGCTGTCCGAGTGCGCTCGATCGCACACTTGGTGCACTCGATCGCATTCAGCCAGAGATGTGCATGTGTGGGTCATGTGTGCTCGATTGCACTGACAGAGAGTGTCGAGCCATCTTTCGGTTACTGCGCTCGATCGCATACCTGTTGTGATCGATCGTAGTAACAGAATGTCAATTTTTTTTTTTCGAAAACAAAAGAAAAGTAAAGTAAAGGTTAATAATGAAAATGAAACATAAAGGATAATTGAAACATATGTGAAGTAAAGAAAGTAAGATGAAGAAGACAAGAGTGAAAATGTTACCTCCTTCAGTGGCTTTAGTACCACTGTTTTGAGTAGATGCGCTTGAGGTTCGTGCCTGCTCAAACGCGTCTACTTGTGATTGTAATGCTCCTAGTGTGAAGAGCTTCACTTGAGCTCAGAATCTGGCTCAAGTGCTCTTGTAGGAGTAGGACCTCTCAGAACTGTGGCTGCCTTCGGCTGCTGGTGATTTCCTAGGTTAGGTATTGTTTGAGCTGGAAATTCTCCCTGCTTCCTTTCACTCAGCTCCTTTGCCATCTAACCCATTTACACTTCCAGTTTTTGTATGGCTTGCTCAGTCTTTGTATTGACATGTTTTGATCAACCATGAATTGCTGTTGTGAAGTGACTAGGTTGTGTATCATATTCTCCAGTTGGTTCATCTTTGGCTCTTGAGTTGGTTGGCTTGCTTGTTAGGGCCCTTTCTGCTGTCCTTGATTATTGCTCCAAGAGAAATTTGGATGGCTGCGCCATCTTGGATTGTAAGTATTGGAGTATGGGTTGTTCTTGTGGGGATAATTGTTTTGTCCCACAAAATTCACCTCTTCTTGCTCTGCAAAAGGAGATAAAGGACACTTCTCAGTGGTGTGATCTAGATGGGAACAAATAGCACATACTTGGATTGGTGTGTCCTATTGCAGAGGTGAAATTTTCTGAGCAGTCATGGCCTTGACAATCATGTCCAATTTCTTTTGTACCGCAGCCAATTGATTGGTTGATCCCCCACTGAGGTTTACTTCATACATGCCCTTGCTTTTGATTCTTCTCCATAAGTGTTCCTCCACAAGCTGAATCAACCATCCCCTTGTTAGTATCATTTAATCCTTCTTAGAAAATTTGTACCTGCTCATCTTGAGGGATGTTGTGGTGTGGGCACTTTAGAAGCAAGGAATTGAAGTGGTCCCAGGCCTCAAAAAACAAATCTCCGTCTCGTTGTTGGAACATTTGAAGTTCCCTTTTAAGTTGTTTTGTCTTCTGGGCTGGGAAAAAACTCTCCAGAAACTTGGTGGTCAATTCTTCCCAAGTATGAATGGACTCTGCAGGCAAGGAATTGTACCACAGTTTAGCATTATCTTTCAAGGAAAAAGGAAAGAGAACTAACCTGAGTCTCTCTGGAGTTAGGCCTTGAACATGCTGCAACTTGCATAAGTCAAAGAATTCCTTAAGATGCAAGTTGGGATCCTCAGTAGCTGTGCCTCTGAAGTGAGTCAACGCATTGAGGATTTGGGGAGAGATATAATAGCTGCAATCCACCTCTGGTTGATATGCTATGCAAGAGGGTTGATGGAGGTTTGTTGGCACATATGCCTGCTTCATTGGTCTCCTCACCCGTGGTTGATTTGCTTCTAATGGTCTTGGCCCTATTGGATTTGTTGCAAATCTTCCATTTCAACTTCTTCTTCTTTGTCTCTAGGTTGTTGTCAAATTATCCGCTCAATTTCAGGATCGAGTGGTAGAACAGTTGAGGCTTGAGATCGACAACCTTGCATGAACTGGACTGCTTCTTCACCTAGGCAGCTTCAGTACTGCCGGTTTGGATGCTCCTTAGAACTACGCTCGAACGAAGGTTGGTCCGTTCGATCGCAGTGCGCTCAATCTCACTTGGCTAACGATTGATCACAATCACATAATGCCAATCCGCAACCTACAACAGAAAACAGAAAAGTTAGGGAAAACGAAAAATAATTTTGATTTTTGCTAACACTAAATTGAAAATTGAAAATTAAAATAACAAAGCTAAAGGAAAATAATTTCTAAACAAAATTCGCCGCAATCCCCGGAAACGGCACCAAAAAATTGTTATGCAAAATATTACCTAAATTAATAGATAATAATTGTACGTTTTACTTGCAAGTGCACAAGGTTAACATAGAAGTATATGGTGCAAGTACAAGATCATTCCCACGAGGATTATTGAATTTAGGTTTAAAAATAGATTCCTTAAGCAAAACAAAACAAAGATTGATTGTTGAAGTGATGATAATAAAGGGTAGGGCTTTGATATCCACTGATGTGGTATTTTTGTGTCCAAAAATATCAATAATAAAAATAACCACTCGCAATAGTACGAATCCTGTAAGATAGGGCTATAGAGAGGGTGTCGAACCTCAAGGACTGCAGGAGTTTTGTTATCAAATTTGAAAGACCAAAATTAAATTAATTAAAGAGAGAATTGATTTGATTTGCTTTAAAAGTATAATGCATGAAAATAAAAGAGATTTAAAATAAGATAGAGAGAGAGAGTATAGGGTATTGACTTCACCCCTATCCGCATAACAATGGCTAATCATAATTAATCCTAGAAATTCATTATATGCATGCTATAAATAAACAAGAAACTACCTTATTAAAGAATAAGCATAATCTATCTTCGGTTGGCACGGATCATTCACCTAACCACTAAGATGTGGTACGACCCGTCTTCCCTAGGTATAAATTATCAAATTCTTTAACATGATACATACAATCAATGAATAAGTGTAACCCATCTTTGGTTGGCACGGACTGTCTGCCTAAATTACACTAAACTAGGGTATAGTACAATCTATCTTCCCTAGGCATGGCCTATCAAATTTTATTGATCATATGTCAATTAAACCCATTGTATAATCATCATTCTCATAATCACAGAAAACAAGAATGATTTGAGATCAACAAAAGTAAAATACTTTCTAAGACAAGAGAAGAATTTCACAAATATTGATTTTGGAATTTAAGAACAATTGCATTTAATAATTAAGAACAGAATTAAAAGGTAGCAATTCTCATAGTTATGTCACCCAATAGAATTCAAGACATTGAAAATAAACATAATTGGTCTCAAAATTCATACCTCACAGACTTGTGCTAGTGTGCTCAAGATAGATTTAAATTGAAACAAGAAGCATCTCATGTTGCCAAAAGTAAGTAACACGACTCAAAATCCCTAAGTTATATGATCATGTGTTCACAACTTTAAGCCTACCAATGAATTTCAAACCAAAATCAAAACTCAACCATATGCTTAAGAATGACATAACAATAATAATGGACTGTGTTTTGTTTCTTCATACCCCCAAACGTGAATCATACATTGTCCCCAATGTATGTATAGAACTAAAGAATAAGATCAAGAGTATAGGAATACCTGAATGAGCAGATGTGGGCATATCATACCCCCAAACTTGAATGCAAAAACACATGTCCTAAAAAAAAAAGTGATACTCCAACCAACTACCAATCAAGTGCACATATTATTGTAAAAATATAATCAAGGAATGAAAAAAACAATGGATAAAGTAAACCTGGATGGAGATCATGCACCCTGGTAGAATGAGGAGTCGAGCGCCCAGGGCCTGCACTCGATCTTATAAAACTGACTCATCTAGTCAACATATATGGAATAGAGTCCACATCCTTGATTCGCACAGTATTCTTTGACCCTTAAGTTTAAATTTGAAGCACCAATCTTTTCTTCTCTTTGACCAAAGAGAATAAATTTTATCCACAAATGGGTAATTCCAAATGTCAGCATATCGAGGTAGATCCTTCTGAGTATTCCCAAACAATTTCTCATCCAAAAAGGAATCATGAATTGGAATAAAATAGGGAGAATATTTAGGGAGTTTTTCTACCTCGATGGTCTCTTTTTGCTCGTCTAACAGCCCTAACAGACTACCCTCCTGGCATCTTGGTAAGTTATAAGAAATAATGACCGGGATAGTGTCATCTGTCCCTACAAATGAAGATTTCAGATTACCTAGAATAGGGGCTCGAGGCTCATATGGCATCTTAGGAATAGGAGGTGATGGTGAAGAAGCCTTAGTGCTCGCTTCCTTGCTTTTTTCCCAATGTAGATCCTGTGGGACCTCAATTTGCTCCTTCTTTGGCTCCTCCTTCCTTTCTTCCACGTGGTTTTCGACCACCTCTTCACTCCTCAGTGTGGTGATAGCTTGCTCATGATAAGAAGTACTTTCTTCCTCCATGTAGTGTCCATCAGGATTGGCCACCGGCTGACTTTGAAACTCTTCTTCTTCCATCTTATTGAGGTGGTTGATGATTTGTTCAACATGAGCTTCCACCTTGGCGTCTATCTCAGCGAAGAATTGAGGAGTATAAAGTTCCTGTTGAGATTTCACCGTCTGCTTTATCTCACCCGCTAGCTCACTCATCATTTTTAGCATCCGAGCCTCAAAATTAGACTCTGAGAGAGGTGGTGCGGCCTGGTATATTTGTTGTGGAGTTGCTTGATATTGAGGAGAATAGGATTGATCATTGAATTGCGGATATGCCTGATGGTACAGTTCATGAAGTTGTGGAGCATAATTCCTAGGAGCTTCAGCTTGCCACGAGAGATTAGACTGGTTGCTCCACGCCGGGTTATAGGGATCAGAATAAAGGTCATTCCCCGGTCTAGAGAACGGTCTGTTCATATGCTCACAAGAATAATTAGAAGATTGTCCTGCTATAGGACAATCTCTAACATGATGATAAGGACTATAGCAATATGAACATGGTTCATGGGGTGTTGGAATGCCTCCCCACATGAACTAACTAATAGAATTAACATAAAATAACAACAGAAAAGTAAATAAAAATAAAAACTCACAAACAGTGCTTAGGCGCGCTTAGAAATTTGGATGCCGACTGTTGCTGATGCGCTCGATCGCACGGCAAAGTACGCTTGAGCGTACTGCTGTAGATGGGTTCGAGCGTAGGAGTGGAGGGATCGAGCGTAGAAGGTGGACTGCGTACGTGCGCTCGATCACACGCGGGCTGCACTCGATCGCAGTCACAGAGATGGGCAACTACGGACCTGTTTGAGAATTCTTAAAAAATAAAAATAAAACACAAAAACAGAATTAAAGTTACAAACGGAAAACAAGGAATTAGATTATTAAGCTAAAATTAATCCTTAAAATTTGACAATAAAACCGTTAAGCAGTCCCCGGCAACGGCGCCAAAAATTGATGTGGTATTTTTGTGTCCAAAAATATCAATAATAAAAATAACCACTCGCAATAGTACGAATCCTGTAGAATAGGGCTATAGAGAGGGTGTCGAACCTCAAGGACTGCAGGAATTTTGTTATCAAATTTGAAAGATCAAAATTAACTTAATTAAAAAGAGAATTGATTTGATTTGCTTTAAAAGTAAATTGCATGAAAATAAAATAGATTTAAAATAAGAGAGAGAGAGAGAGAGAGAGAGTATAGGGTATTGACTTCACTCCTATCCGCACAACAATGGCTAATCATAATTAATCCCAGAAATTCATTCTATGCATGTTATAAATAAACAAGAAACTACCTTATTAAAGAATAAGCATAATCTATCTTCGGTTGGCACGGATCGTCCACCTAACCACTAAGATGCGGTATGACCTGTCTTCCCTAGGTATAAATTATCAAATTCTTTAACAGGATACATACAATCAATGAATAAGTGTAACCCATCTTTGGTTGGCACGTAATGTCTACTTAAATTACACTAAACTAGGGTGTAGTACAATCCGTCTTCCCTAGACATAGCCTATCAAATTCTATTGATCATATGTCAATTAAACCCATTGTATAGCCATCATTCTCATAATCATAGAAACAAGAATGATTTGAGATCAACAAAAGTAAAATACTTTCTAAGACAAGAGAAGAATTTCACAAATATTGATTTTGGAATTTAAGAACAATTGCATTTAATAATTAAGAACAGAATCAAAAGGTAGCGATTCTCATAGTGATACAATGAACATGCATAAATTAAAAATCTAGAAATTAAATACAATCAAACCATTGTGTTTGGATAGAGTTACATCAACACCCCACGAAGGGGTTTAGCCGCTCATGATCTTCTAAGCTCCAAAGACAAATTTCTAATTTCTAGCTCTAGGAAGCGGTGTGTTTTTTTCTCAATGCTTAAAGGCCTATTTATAGGGCTTAGGAGAGTCCTAGAAGCCCTAGGAATCCCAGAAAAATCGTAATTCAGTCTCCTAGTCGGATTGGGAGACCTAGAAAAACTTTCCTTATCAATTTCGGACTGCTTTTTGCCTCTGCCGCGCGTGTGCGCTCGAGCGCACTGTAGCTGCGCTCAAGCGTACTATAGCTACAGTAACATGCTACAGTACTCTGCTACAGTAACTCCGCTACAGTAAAATTGCTACAGTGTCCGCTACAATAACTGCTACAGTACTTGAATTGCATTTTGAGCCCAAAAACAATGATTTTCTTGTATCTTTATTAAACACCTGAAAACACAAAAGTAAAACCAAATCAAACAAATAACAACGCTAAGGAATTAACATATGCAAATTAAGGGGCTTGAATGTGTAACATTCGGCGCTTATCATCCACCACTAATTATATTTAGCTAATATAACAATATGTCAATGCTTTGATCAAGTTATGCATATCTAATGTTTGTCAACCTTAGGGCATGGCGTATACTCCTAAGGCTATAGATTTTCCTAAGCAACAAGTTAGGCATGGCGTGTACTCTAACTCTTTTCATTCCTAAGGGATTTAGCATGATTTATACTAAGTCGTTCCTTAGGAAGGCATATGTTCTATGGAAATCGATAAACACATGAGGTTTAGGGCATGGCATATACTCCCGGTTCCCCAAGTTGATTAACCCAAGAACCCGATGTGAATTTCTCTTGTTACTTATGTTAAACCCAGGACTCGGTCATCCAAATTGATTTAACTAACTAGTCCATACCACATGCATATGTTGATTAGGCACACACATATGAGGAATTCATGCAAGCAAGTATTAATCAAATTAAATAGCACAACAAGATCATCACAAAGGCGCCAATATTGAAATATTAACAAAACATAACTAGGGCTTCAATCAAGCCCTACTAATTAAACTAGCTACAAATAAAGTTGATGTTAAACATCTTCATAAAATAAAAGAAAAGAAAGGGAAAGAATAAACCCGAGACCTGAACTTCAAGAGCTCCTACTCTTCTCCTTCCCAAGTATATCTATTCTAGAGGCTTAAGGGTCTATTTATAGGCTTTAGAAGTCCTAGACAAAGTAGTAAACCTAGGAATTTCGTAGGGTTTTGAGACCTATTACAATTTGGAGTTATTAAACCCTAATATGGAAAGAATGTCAATCCAGCCGCCACTTGATAAGTCTCCTGCGCACGGGTGCGCTCGATCGCAAGTCTGCGATCGTTCCTTCTTCTGTCATGCGCTCGATCGCTCCTGGCCTGCTTGATGCTGTGTCCTCTCGGGTATTGCGCTCGATCGCAGGTGTCCTGCGATTGATCGCAGTACCAGGGAGCTCCAATTGTCTTTATCTTCTCTTTCGAGCTCAAATCACCTAGTTTTACTTCATTTTCTTCCAGAAGCCTGTAAAAGAATGAAAAACACAAAAATGAATTAAAATGGCCTAATTAATTAAAACCAAAGAATTAAAACATGCAAGTTAAGGGCTGAAAATATGAATATTTTAGTACTTGTCACATTTTCATGCTTATGTCAATGAATCATTGAACTCATGTGCTGTCATAACTCGTATCATAAAATCATAGAATCATGTCATAAACCATGTAAACCAACCAATGCTCATAACAACATAATCATCTCATTATCTTGCAAACCTATAAAGCTCATAGAAACATTTCATCAAACATTCATCCAACACATCTCATGAAGCATCATCACTAGTCATAGTATCTCAAAACATC
>NC_081545.1:5526309-5541109 GCF_901000735.1 Corylus avellana | reverse complement strand
TTGTAATTCAAAAGCTACATTGTCCTAATTAATTAAAGTTTGAAAGATATTGAAAAGAATTGATTTATCAAGTACTCACAAAAAAAAAAAAAAAAAAAGATTTCTCAAGAAGACAAAAATAGTCCTATAAATTAAAAAAAAAAAAAAAAATTAATTAATTTAAAAGAAAACAAAAATTTTTAATGCTCTTTCTTTTATATTTTTGAATTTAGCCACTTTTATATGTTTTTTTTTTATTATTTTATTAAAAGTATTTTCATCATTGATAATTTTTCATAATTTAAAAGGTATGTTGAAAATTTGAGAGAATGTTGAAGAGAACTGAGTCGGCCATTTGTCCTAACATCCCTTACCATGACTTTTAACATTCTTTGCATGAATGGGAACCGATTGCATCATTTTCATTGAAACCGTGTTAGAGGTTGGTCCATTCCATATCATTATCAGTTGAACAGGAAAAGATTTGGAAATCGTGGGAGTCGTTGGTGCATCATTATTCCTTATTCATTGAGTTTTTTTTTTTTTTTTTTGTAAATTGGACATAATTGTCAGTTGAATCAAAATAGTTGAATGTAACCCGCGTGAATAGTTCAAGGAGTGCCAATTATGTTCGAAGATAATGTAGAGATATTTAGTTGGAAAATGGAACCCGCGTGAGTAGGTGGGACATCACTATTAGTTGAATGGGAAATGTTGAAAAAATGCGGGAGTGGGCAGGAAGAGTTGAATGGAAATAAAAAGAAAAAAAACTTTTAATTGGGAAAATATTTTTTAAAATTATCAAAATATTGTTAATATTCTCCTCAATGACAATGATGAAACAATCCTTAATAAAATAAAAACAAAAAATACTAAAATTTCTAAAAAAAAAAACTTAATTTTTGAAAATAAAAAATTTCTGTTTTAAAAAAAAAAAAATCGTTTAAAAAAATTTGTTTTAAAAAATTCTTTTTATTTTTTAATTAAAATTTTTCATTTAAAAAAAATTAAAAACTCTTTCTTTTTTTTTTGCGAATTTATAAGTGTATTTTTGTCTTATTGAGAAATTTATAAGCACATTTTTATCTTTTTGCTAGCTTTGAGGGACATTGACAATGTTTTAATACTTTGGGGGGACATTATCAAAGTTTAAGAAAACATTGTTAATTGAGTGGTAGTTTGAGGATGTACGTGAACTTTACCATTTTATTTTTTATTTTTTTCCAATGGCTTACTAGTTTCCCTGTAATTACTTAATTACTTAATTCCTCTATTTGCTTACTCTCCTCAATTTTCTCTAATTCATTATTTTTTGAAATCGGTTAACATAATTCATGAATAGGTGAAATAATTGTGGGGGGTAGAAACAGCAACCAATTTTTTTAAAATTTGCTTCTTTTTATTGATAATTCTTAAAAGATGGGAATGAATAAAAAGGAGTGTGTATAATTAAATTTTTCTTTCACAATTTCTTGCAAATTTGATTCTACTTTAATTGCTTTTTGTTCTACCAATTATTTTTTCTTTGACAATGTCGAGGTCTTAGCCAAGTCCTAACCGGGTCTCGGCGATATTCCGGCTAAGTCTTGGCAATGGCTTAGTCGGGTCTTGTGATTACAATCAAATGATTGCAATTGCATATCAATTCTTTGTGATTTGATTACCTTATTTGTAGTGTATTCAACTATCCTATTTTTCCTGTAAGTAGGGATATTGATTGATCTTTGTAAATCAATCAAGTGAAATAAGAGCAAAATGCAGCCTATGAGGCATTATTATGTAGACGTAGATCATAAACCGAATTATTTAAAATCTTGTTTATTTTTTTTATTGAGAAATTTATAGGCATAATTTTTATCTTTTTGCTAGTTTTGGGGTGACATTGACAATGTTTTAGTAGTTTGAGGGGATATTATCAAAGTTTGATGATACATTGTCAATTGAGTGGTAGTTTGAGGGGGTACGTGAACTTTACCCTTTTATTTTTTATTTTTTCCAATGGCTTACTAGTTTCCCTTTAATTACTTAACTACTTAATTCCTCTATTTGCTTACACTCTTCAATTTTCTCTAATTCATTATTTTTTGAAATCGGTAAACATAATTCATGAGTAGGTGAAATAATTGTGGGGGTAGAAACAACAACCAATTTTTTTAATTTGCTTCTTTTTATTGATAATTCTTAAAAGATGGGAATGAATAAAAAGGAGTGTGTATAATTAAATTTTTCTTTCACAATTTCTTGCAAATTTGATTCTACTTTAATTGCTTTTTGTTCTACCAATTATTTTTTTCTTTGACAATGTCGGGGTCTTAGCCGAGTCCTAACCGAGTCTTGGTGATATTCCAGTGAAGTCTTGGCAATGGCTCAGTCGGGTCTTGTGATTACAATCAAATCATTGCAATTGCGTATCAACTCTTTGTGATTTGATTACCTTATTTGTAGTGTATTCACCTATCTTATTTTTCCTGTAAGTAGGGATATTGATTGATCTTTGTAAAAGATCAAAAAAGTGAAATAAGAGCAAAATGTAGCCTATGGGGCTTTATCATGTAGACATATATAGGTCATAAACCAAACTACTTAAAATCTTGTTTATTTTTTTTATTCCGTCTTGTCTTTATTTTTCTATTTGATTATCATTTTTTTTAGCTAATTTCAGAATGAGAAGCTCAAACTCAAATAATAGTTCACAGTTTTTTTTTTAAAAAAATTATTTTATGAAAATTAAATAAGCTTTTTCATCAAACTAAAAATATTTTCTAAAAATTATTTTACGCCAAAACAAATGCAGCTTACCTAAAATGATATATATATTGTAAGTAAAATGATATCTATATATATATATATATATATATATATATTTGTTGTGGCTCTTGTTTTGTGATAAATATTTGTATGCAGGGTTTGGGAATGCTTTAGTCACAGAAGACATCATATCCACATTTATGAATTTACCCATTTTGCCGCCTTCTTATCCCGTGTCATCACTTGTCGACGTAGAAGTTGAGTGGCGAAGTCATCTAGCAAGTCGTCGGCTTTGTACATATATGACATCCTTTAACTTTGATAGCATAGTTCTTGGCCTGCTGCTCCTCCACATCCAAAAGCACAGCTTGGATAGTGGAAATCGTGTCCCTAAGCTTTTGAAGCTCAAATTATTGCCTCACTAATTCGCATTTTATAGTGGATAAGTGGTTATTGAAATAAAAATATCACCATGGTGTGTGACCAAGTTTCTAATTCAAGGCCAATTAATGCCACAAGGCCCACAATGTTGGTTCAATATGATAAATTGCGAAGCCTTTGTAATCAAGCATGTTCTGTTTCTGTTCTACAAGCCAATATATATGACAACAAAAGCCTATATCAAGCTCATAAATGCCAAGAAATTCAATTTTAATTGAAAAATTCTACATAAGCATGAATTACTTTCATTTTGTTTGAGTTCAAATTATTGTAAAAATATTTTTCTTGGATTTGATAATATTTAAACTATAAGACGCACCAAAGGCAAATTGAATGGGTACAGAATCAGCTTTTGATTCAGTGAGAGGTGTTTGAGCGCATAAGGAAAATGTATTTGTTGTAAAGCAGATGAACAAGCCAAACTGATAAAAAAGAAAAAAAATAAAAACAAAAACAAAAACAGTAAAAGTAAAGGACACGTTAAAGTGGGGGATGACAGATTATAAATTTCAATGATTTAATGATGAAATTTATTTTTTTAGTTTTAGCAATTTCAATTTTCAGCCTTTCAATCCTTTGATCAGTTTATCTGAACCCAAGTGATAAGTCTTCGCCGACAATGACACGACCTTTTACGAGTGCAGCCTTGACAATCGTATAGCTCATTATGCATTAAATGATTAACTTTTGTTATTTGATTAATTTTTTTTTTTTTTAAATTGTAATTTTGTATGGTATTAGAACTAGAGGTCTTAAATTTGAATTTTAACGTCATCAATTTGCCTTCGATTTAAATTAAATATTTCATGTTTGGTGCCTCACCTATTAAATATATCAGCTCCTGTTGGCTCAAAAATTCAGGTTGGCTTGGAATTAATCAGGTTTTGAAGAAGCCTATAAACATCAAATTGTCTTGAATTCTCATTTTCTCCGTCATTTTTTTGATTTAGACCTGGTGGATTATAGAAGATTTGCTTACTTTCTTGGAGATGCTCTAACCCATGGAGCTTAAAAAGATTTGCTTCGCGAAGTAACATCCAAACCCAATCAACTAAGGAATAAAAGTGTTGATGGTGATCGATCCTAATCCCTGGACTTCTGCTACACTGTCCCCAAGCATCATGCATCCACGTTCCCAATTCAAACTGTCCTGGCTGGGTGCCTCATATAGGTGTTCATCAAGGCTATGAGATAATTGTTTTGGTTGTTTTGATATTGGTGTTTATAAAGACTATTATGAGTCTCAGATGAGGTTTCTTAAGATAGTCATCAGAACTTCATTCTTCTTAAATCTTAAGCTCTAGAATCAAATTGCAGGGATAACTCTGTAAATCCCACTCATCACCAAAGATTGTACCAACTATCAACCAAAAAAAAAAAAATCTAATGCAAAACAATGCTATCAGAAATTAAACAAAATGAAAAATGCAGCCTAACCATGCACAGAGGTGCATGGGATATATTATTGATCAGAGGTGCATCGTTGACTTGACGTTCAAACTTTGAAGGGAATACATTAGATATGATGTGGCCATGTGCGGCTCATAAATCTTCTTATCATCTCGCTGAAACAATTTCCAAAGCTCAAAAATGGGTGGCTCATAGCCGTGTGGCGGTCTAATATGCATGAATAAGAAAGTATTTCACAAAGAAATTTTGATATATTATAATTAAGTTATTACGGAATTTACAATCTCTCTTCTAAACTTTTAATTCAAATAATATCTTCTCTAAACTACCAAAGAAAAAAAAAAACTCTACAAATTTTTGAATAAGATAAAAATATTCTTATAAATTCAAAATAAAAAAACAAATTCTTTTTATTGTTTTTTCTTTCATATTTTAAAATTTGGCTACACTTTTTTTTCTTATAATTTTAGTTATATATATATATATATATATATAATGGTTTTATTTTATTAAGGGTAATTTCATCACAGGAAAACATTAATTAACAATTTTTGTAATTGAAAAGGTACATTTTCCTAATTAATTAAAGTTTGAAAGATATTGAAGAGAACTGATTTATCAAGTACTCACAAAAAAAAAAAAAAAAAAAAAAAAAGATATTTCTCAAGAAGACTAAAATAGTCCTATAAATTAAAAAAATAATAATAATAATTTAAAAGAAAACAAAAATTTTTAATGCTCTTTCTTTTATATTTTTAAATTTAGACACTTTTTATATGCTTTTTTTATTTTTTATTAAAAGTATTTTCATCATTGATAATTTTTCATAATTTAAGAGGTATGTTGAAAATTTGAGAGAATATTGAAGAGAACTGAGTCGGCCATTTGTCCTAACATCCCATACCATGACTTATAACATTCTTTGCATGAATGGGAACCGATTGCATCATTTTCGTTGAAACCGTGTTAGAGGTTGGTCCATTCCATATCATTATCAGTTGAATCTAAATAGTTGAATGTAACCCGCGTGAATAGTTCAAGGAGAGCCAATTATGTTCAAAGATTATGTAGAGATATTTAGTTGGAAAATGGAACCCACGTGAGTAGGTGGGACATCACTATTAGTTGAATGGGAAATGTTGAAAAAAATGCGGGAGTGGGCCGGAAGAGTTGAATGGAAATAAGAAGAAAACCACGTCTCACCAAACTTTTAATTGTAACAATATTTTTCAAAATTATCAAAATATTAGCCGAGTCCTAACCGGATCTCATTGATATTCCGGTGAAATTTTGGCAATGGCTCAGTCGGGTCTTGTGATTACAATCAAATCATAGCAATTGCGTATCAACTCTTTGTGATTTGATTACCTTATTTGTAGTGTATTCACCTATCCTATTTTTCCTATAAGTAGGGATATTGATTGATCTTTGTAAAAAATCAATCAAGTGAAATAAGAGCAAAATGTAGCCTATGGGGTTTTATCATGTAGACGTAGGTCATAAACCGAACTACTTAAAATCTTGTTTATTTTTTATTTTTTTATTCCGTCTTGTCTTTATTTTTCTATTTGATTATCATTTCTTTTAGCTAATTTCAGAATGAGAAGCTCAAACTCAAATAATAGTTTACAGTTTTAAAAAGAAAAAATATCTTACGGAAATTAAATAAGCTTTTTTATCAAACTAAAAATATTTTCTAAAAATTATTTTACGCCGAAACAAACGCAGCTTACCTATATATATATATATTTTGTTGTGCTTGTTTTGTGATAAATATTTGTTTGCAGATCTAAGGATGCTTTAGTCACAGACAACATCATCATATATATGCACATTTATATATGAATTTACCTCTTTTGCCATCTTCTTATCCCGTGTCACCACTTGTCGTCGTAGAAGTTGAGTGGAGAAGTCATCCAGCAAGTTGTCGGCTTCGTACTTGGCATCCTTCAGCTTTCCAAGCCAATCTTTGATAGCATGATTCTTGGCCTGCTACTTCTAAGCTTGGATAGTGGAAACCATGTCCCTAAGCTTTTGAAGCTCAAAATTTTTAATTTTAATTAAATATTTAATATAGTAGATAAGTGCTTATTCAAATAAAAATATCACCAGGGTGTGTGACCAAGTTTCTAATTCAAGGCCAATTAATGCAACAATGTTGGTTCAATATTGTGGCATCAGAAATTAAACAAAATGAAAAATGCAGCTAACCATGCATAGGGCCAAGCATCGCCATCACTGAACTCGGCTGATTAATTGGTGGCGCCGCTGTTGCTGCCATCAGCAGAGTCATAGAGCCAAGTTTCGACATAAGGTTTTCGCTAATAGTAATCCTTTAAGCAACAACGTCTTGTCATTGATGATTATATGTACATCATTAGTGACAACTATACACAATCGTCGTTGATGATAAGTGTTCTAATAATGTTTTTTTTTTTTTAAAAGAAATAAATGGCTATTGCTTTTTTTTTTTTTTCCTTTGCTAATTACTGTTTAATTTTTTTTTTTTTTGTATCAATTATCCAAATCCCACTTATTACTTAACATAGAAGAACAAAACAAAACAAAAAGAAGAAGAAGAAAAAAAAAAACCCCCCTCAGCTAAATTGACTAGAACAGAGCATAGAACAAAATCATATAACATATTAACATATATAGTAAAAGAGATTGGAAAATAAATGGAGTACAAAATGCATAATTTCATTACGGCAGAAAACTTTGGACAAGGTAACAAAGCGAAGCTACTATATGAATCTGAAGAACCAAGCCTCTTTCACAAATCCTAAAGATAATTTTGAATCTACACGGTTGGGACCCCTCCCAGTGAGATTTGCACAACCTCCACAATACATTAACAGCATGGCTTAATGTAGTTTGCACGATTTAGAGAAACTAGAGTCATTTACAAGTCACGATGAGCATCGAATTCATGACATGCATTAGAAGCCGAACACTGGTGAGCTCAGAACTAGTAATTGTAGGCCAGCTACGTTGATGGTTGATCAAGATGGGCCGCACATGTATTGCACTCATCAAGTCTGTTGGGATTATGACAATAGCCACATCTATCATCCAAACAAGTTTTTAGGGTAGATCGTTGCAGATATCACAAGCTAATTGCTGCAAAAGAGAAAGCAGTACTCCTTGAAAAGATCCCCCGCACATTAACCTGAATAAAACAAAAAGAGCAACGGCATTTGTTAACATATACAATAGTTTCCAAGCACTTGTCAAGAATTCATTTAAGAAGTTGAGGAGCATATAATATATGAAAAAAAGATATGCACAAGGAAACTACATTATACTGAAAATGCACAACCATGGCCATATGCTCTTATGAGCTGCCAAGATTACCAAGTCAGAAAATAGCAATGGGAAATATATGCTCATTTTTAAAATTTAAAAACCCATTGTGAAGGGAAAGGTTTACTTGACAAACATTATTGATAACTAGTCGTTTTCAAGGTAACTAGAAGGGATCGAGTCACAAAATGTAACTAAGAACCATAACTCAAATTCATGAAGCACACAATTTAAACAAAGGATTTTTATTTATATAGCTCAAGGATGATTTGGTACAATTTACAGAGAGAGAGAGATTGAGAGAGAGCATACTTCTAAGTCAATGATCTGCTGATTCCACATCAATGTTGATACCAGCAATGATTTTGATGATTTCTACTAGTAATCCAAGTCTATCTGCTGTCTCTATATAAAGCAATGATTTTGATGATTTCTACTAGTAATCCAAGTCTATCTGCTGTCTCTATATAAAGTAAGCTGTAAATTGGAGAGAAAAATGCACCCATTCTTTGCAAACAAGTATCAAACTTCATTCAGAGTATGACCTCCCAATAGGTTGGATCGTGCGAAGGTAGAACCACAAGAACATAAAAATGAACAACAAATTATAATGCTAAAAGACAATTTTTTTTTTTGGATGAATAAGCAACTTCATTAACAAAACAAACCAAGAACATATCAACAACTAATACAAACCTGATTAACAGACTGAAAACAGCCTACACAGAGGCCAAAAAACAACAAACAGCAGAAAAAACGCTAGCTAACAGCCCAAACAATTAAACCAAACCCTTACAAAGGGCTAAACAATAGCCTCAAATCAGAAACAAAATCCAACAAAACAGAGGAAAAAGACCCTATCCTCAAAGAAGCCACATATAAAATCTGCAGCAACACCCTTACAGAGGAAACAGATTATCCTCAAAACCATAAACAAACCTAAAAAAACCTGCAACATATCATCAACAAAACAGACTTTCAGACAAGTTCCATAAGGAGCAGAGTAACATATTCTCCCTAGTCCTTGGGAACTTTCCTTTCCCAACAATTCTAGCACGAACTTCCCACAATACTTTCTTCAAAATCTGCTCCTCAGTGTGTGGATGGCTTGCATGATTAATTTCATTTCTAGTGCACAAAATGTTATAAGTTGCAGAACCCAAAGCCAGCCTACAGAGCAAGCCTTTAAGAGTGTTACAACTCCAAGAACTACATCCCAGCTAAAGAATATCCTCCCATATAATAGGGGGATTAGCCACTTTGCATCTAATCATACAAAACTTCCAAATTCTATAACAAAAGCTACATTCAAAAAATTAATGGTTTCGGCTCTCCATTTGATTCCTGCAAAAACAGCATTGAATATCTCCTCTATAACCCCAACTCAGCAACCTTACTCCTTTAACCAACCTATCCTTCATGGCAAGCCATAAAATGAAAGCTTGCTTAGGAATGGCTAAAGAAAACCAGACTAGTCTCCACCACTCAATCTGATCCATTTTTTCCTTATGAGCCTCCCAAGTATACGAACTTACATAGATACCTTTCCTAGAAGCAATCCAAATAGGTTCATCACAAGAACCCAAATTGATTTCAGTAAGCCGAGTTTAATATCCACCAAGGCTTCAGACCTAGCAGGCCTCCAAAACCATTCTCCATTATGGATAACAGAAGATAATTTTGCCTCCACACTACTTTGAGCATCATAAACAACTCTAAAACTATACTTAAGAAGAATGCCATTAGGATGCCAAAAATCCAACCAGAGATGTATATTTCTTCCATCCCCAACCTCAAATCTCAAGAACTTCTTAGCAGTATCCCTCAACCTGAGAAGCTTTCTCCAACACCAAGAGCAATTCTGTGGTATATTGACACTCCAAAAACTCCTGTGTTTCAGAAAATTTGCCTTAATCCAGGCCACCCATAAAGAACCTGATCTAGCAAACAAACTCCATATGTGCCTAAGCATAGAGGTTTTATTCCAGACATAAATTCTCTTCAGCCCCAAACCACCCTCTTTCTTAGGAAAACAAATATCATTCCAACCCACTTTTGCTCAATAGCCTCCACATCCTTCCCATTCCATAAAAACCTATTAAATTTCTGCTCAATAGCATAAAAGACAACTTAATCACAAGTAGCAAACCTCCTCTTAGGTCCATCTTCCTTGACTTGTATATGAGTTTATCAACATCAAGCTGCAGAACAAAATCACAAACTTCAGTTCCAACTTGTAAAGTTACAGAAAACACATGAAATTGAAGTTGGTTGAGCTAACTAGCTCATAGCCATAAATAATTGTTCAGATATAATAGTTTTATGAGAAAGGCATACGGTAGAAGAATTGAATAAGACTGCTAATTAGTTTGCATGCAAGAAAAATCTTTCATCAATGGAAAGCCTGCTGTGCAGATGAGCACACCATTATGCAATTGGAATTCCTTTCAGGTTGTTATTAAAACTAAATAAATAATGTAATTGGGTTTATTGTGTTACATTAACCATTCATATTTGTCTAATCTTTGTAATATGAAACTTAAATTCTTTTCCACCCATGTGTTTAAAACTCAACAAAATCCAATAAATACGTGTTGCATTTAGTGCCCTCAAAGAATCCAGTTGTGGTAGAATTGAACTATTAAACTTGCATATTAATGTGAAATCAATATTTACTTTCAATTCTTAAAATGAAATCTAAGTCCAGTCAAGTTTCACTCACAAAATGTCACATCCGTAAGAGAAGCATATTCATGTTTCAGTCACAAATGCTAAGCACGATCAAAGCTTTAAGCTTTAAGCAAGAGAAGCATGGAAACCAAGCCAGCACTTGAAAAGCCAGATGAAGTGGAACACAGGACAATATATGTCAACTAATTGCATGGTTGCAGCGTGAAGAAGTTTCAAATCTTAAATCCATATATGTCAGTGCTTCAATTGGTTCTGCATATGATTGAAAATCAGAAATTCTCCAAAATATCAAAACTCTTAAGAGTGAAAAAAGGAAGAAGGAATAGCATTGACATTTTAACATTGGTATGGGTGGTTCTATATTCTATGCCTAAAGAAGTCAAAGATGCAGCAAATTCTGAAACAAATTCCACTATCAACCCAAAGAAATTTTCATAATTTTATAAACTACCATACTTATTCTAAATCAAGAATTAGTTTTGCTTACTATGTATATGAAATAATTACTTTTTAAAAGATTTTGACAAAACCCTTACTAATTTAACAATTTTACGTATTCAACTTTTGCTTATATATCATCTCTAACAAATAATATGATGATGCATTTAATTTGCTAAATGTGATATAAAAGACTTAAAGTAATAATCATTTAATTAATAGTTTAAGAGTAGGTATATCAATAAAAAAATGTGTAATAGAGTGGTAGTAGAGCAAAGAGTGAGATGAGAGATCAATAGATTATAAAGATTAGGAGTTGTAAAGGAAAAGAGGAGAAGATGGAATTATGAAAAGAAGTTAAATAATCTTTATAAGGAAAGTACGAGGTTGGCCTTGATTGATTTAACAAAAAGGTAAATGATTGATTTGCTAAATGTGAAATTTGCAAGGGGCTGTGTTGTTTGAAATAATGGTGCTCTGTCTACATATACCTTTGCCTGCACAAAGCCATGATACTTAGACAAGCTCAGCTTCTTCTTCTTCTTTTTTTTTTTTTTTTTTTTGCCTAATTAAAAAAAGGTAAGTGGGAGAGATTAACTGTTGCTATTTTATTTGTGCGTGATTATATTAATATTTACTCGCTGGGAGCTGCACATGAGGACCTAGACAGTAAAAACTGCAGACGCTCCTTCAAGTCTAACAGAGTCGTAGTCTGACCCAGCCCCATAGATCGAGCATCAATGAAAATTAAGGTGGTTTACACTAGATAAACTCATCGTAATAAAGTGTGGTTGAATTTAGAGGTTGTCTGAGCAATTTAAAAAATTTTAGGGTGTTAACATCTGTTATTTTACATGTTTGTATGCCTTAAAATGATTCATGTCTCTCACTTTTGCTTAAATTGTGGCCAGTTTCATTATCAATGTGTGCATCTCGAGATTTAAATATCAAGATCATGATTCTAATCCAAACAAAGCTATCAAACACATTTTAAAAAACATGTTGAAATCAGGATAAATACCCAAACGATTCTTGAGGAGGCACCACTTTCAGCTCTACCTCTTTCCCAGGATTTCTTTCGGAGGGAAAAAAGCTTCATTTTATAGATCCCTTCTTCGCCTCAGTTGTGAAATGAGAGTTTTGGAGCAAGGAGCGAGTTAATTGAAAACGGCATAATTCCAAGGCAAGAGGAAGTGGAAGCATGAAACTACGGGCAAAGAGAAATAGAAATCACAAACCAGTACTTATAAAGTAAGATGAAGAGGATCACATTTCACAGGACGATATAAGAGGAGTTCAATCCTTTCAGCAAATGATAAGATGCGCACCCTTTTCACAAAAAAACTTCGGTCAGGTTCCACTCGCATCTACTGCTTCAACTTTCAGCACCTTGCAATCTTTTAGAAGATGATATCGATATTGTGGTTGGTTTAAGTAAAGAAATCAATTGTGGAATGAGCAATTGTAACGATGAAAGCAATGAGATCTAATTCCCGACTTGTCAACTTATTGCACAGTTGCAGAGTGAAGAAGATTCGAATTGGTATGTCACTATGTCAGCGCTTCAATTGTTTCTGCATATGAAATGGGATAAATAAGAATTTCTCCAAAATATCAAATTCTTGGAGTGAAATAAGGAAGAAGAAATAAAATTGACATTTTAACATTGGTAGTATATATATGAGTGTTTCTATGCCTAAAGAAGTCAAAAGATTTAGCAAATTCTGAAACGTGTTGTCACTAATACAATTCCACCATCAGATAAAAGAGATAAACTTATACCAAGTCTCTTGTCTGTCTCTGCCTTCTTTAAATAAGTGAGATTTTCATATCCAAACAGCTAGGAGTCTCCACATGATTCCCGCAAGCCATTTCATGAATTGCTCATTTCGATCAAAAAAACCAAATACCAAATTCACCAATAACTCAAAACTTTTCCAGTGAAAATAATAAACATGTAAATTTCATCCATGGACGGAGCTACTTGCAGTTAGGCTCCAATAGCAGTAACAATGAAAAGAGTGTGCCCAAAACGTTCAACAGGATCTAGATTTGACATCGAGAAAATCCTAACATAGTAATGCCAAAATTTGTATTAAATCTTTGTGAAAATTTGGGAGGGGATTGACTTCCCTGGTATATTATAAGTCTTTTACCTAATACGTAATGCTACCGTTTGTAGAATTTAAATTTCAAATTGCAACGCGAAAATAAAGAAACAATACTGGAAATGCCGTTGAAGTGAAACATAGGAAACAATACTGGAAATGTTAGAGCCTTGCACAAATCTGATTCTCAGCAAGGTCTGAAGAAGTGTCTATACTTCAAAAGCCATCCTGACTTCCTGCATATGAAATCAAATATGATATGTATTAAAAGCCTGACTGAGTAAAATTAAGATGAACAAGAAGAAAAAAAAAATAAAAAAAATACAGAGTAATTGGTGACTTAAAAAACCTGAACAAGTTGGCTATCCTCGCTTTCTTTCCATTCCCAATAATTACCATTGCCACCATTTCGAAAGTTTGGGATGTGAGCAATCTTGGGCCAATCCTCTCCCGTTTCTTGTTCACATCTTTCCTCCAAGCAAGGACATTTTGCAATCCACAAATGACGTAAAGAGGTGAGGCGGCGCATACCTTCGGGCAGTGATATTAAACTGGGGCAATTGAGGATCCCAAGCTCTTGAAGAGAAGTGAGGTCGCCAATCCAATCCGGCAAACACACCAAACTAGGGCAATCAATAATTTGAAGCCCTTGCAGAGTGGTAACATCTGTAAGCTCTCTTGGGAGAGAAACCACGTTTGGAAGATCTACTATAGATAGATGACCAAGTCTTGTAGGTCCAAGGCAATGTGCGCCATCTTCATTCTCATTGCTGATAAGTTCCTTGCAGCCCCCAATACAGAGGCTTTTCAGAGCGGTGAGATGTCCAAAGAGGGGAGACATAGATATTTGCAATTTCAGACAGCTCCAAATCTTTAAAGTCTCAAGAGAAGGGAGGTTTTGCAGCCACTCTTCCGGAAGAGATTCAAGTTCCTTTAATCCTTGAAGACGAAGAGACTTCAAAATTTGGAGAGACCGGAAAAGGAGGATGAAGAGAAGGGTGTTGTTTCGCTCTTTGGTGCTACGTCTGGTATTAGAGACATCATAGGGCAATCAGTAATATACAAAATAGAAAGGCAAGGAAATGATGGGAATAATGGAAGATGATGATGTAGCTCATGCACTACTGTTACTGTTTCCCTTGTCCTCGACCATCCCTTCAACTTAGGCAATTTCTCAAGCCAAAGATTTTTTAGGGGAGAAGAGGAAAAGTCACTACCATCATTGCTTATGTACTCCAGCGCACTCAAGTTCAAAAGACTAAGACGCTTGAGAAAAGGGAATCGGTTCAATGGTGGGATATGTTGGCACCATTTACATCCCACTATGCTCATATCAGTCAAATTCGAGAGTGAGGACACCCAGCTAGATAACCTCACACCTGCATATCCTTCTATAGTTAACGTTTTCAAATTTAGGTGTGGCCGAAGGTTTTCCAACACTTGTTCATCATTTGTAATTGCCTTACCACTATCATCATCAGCTTCTTGGTCCCAACTTAAGAACAGATCGTTAATGTATTGCTTCCTCTCCAAGTTTGCAGCCTTGGCTTCCAATGGAGAAGATTTTAAGTGCTTTAAACCCTTGATAACTAATTGTCCTCTCAACTCATTGAAACCATCGAGATCGCCTAGCCCACTCTCCTGCTTTGGAACACAACTTTCCTTCGTCCCTAACTTGTAAA
>NC_081545.1:5513433-5526209 GCF_901000735.1 Corylus avellana | reverse complement strand
ATTTGTATTCTTTTTACGGTTAAATAATTAGTAATTCTTAGTTGAGTTTGTATATATAGGACAATGTGGGTTGATTGATTGGTGGGGTGTTCCTGCTTCTGGTTTTTGCAACGGTGGATCTCGTTTTTCTGGGTTTGAAGAATCTATTTGTTTCGTACATTCTTTGGGTATCAGTGAATTTATAGAGTTATCCCTGCAATTCCATTCTATTTTTGTGCAACGAATATTGACCTTTTTATCACTTTAAAACCTAAAACTAACATTTCAAAACAAAAAATAACATCATATAATCTCCCAATTAAAATACCGAAAGTCAACATTTAATCAAAAACTTTAATTAACATCAAAACTCAACAACTCAACAATAAACGAATAAAATCTGGGATTAATTAATGCTTACCCTCATAGAGTTTCTTCAAGCTTTTCTCCCTCGCCTTGCTTACTCTATTTTCCTCTTTCATAGTAAAATTTTCCATAAAATCAATTTAAAAAGAATGGCTAAGCCCTGGGGGGGATTCACACCATTCTTAGAAGCCAAATCAACTTTTAAATCAAACTTTTTTTTCTAAAATGAAATTTAGAAATTAAATGTTCAAAGCGTAAATGTTTGTAAATCATGAATATTGACGACCATTCTAACCAAGGCCTAATTAGATGGGCCTACCTGCATTGGGCTCAAGTACGGCCTAACACTATTTAGGACACAATGTGTTGCACATTTTGACAAGAGAAGGTGTAAAACGATTTAAAACATGTTTTTTTTATCATGGAGAAATGTTAGAAAGTCAAACAAATAAATCTAGAAAATTTTTTAAATTGATTTACAAGGGCTTTTAAATTCAAAAAATGCAATTCTCTCTCTTTTGTCTGTCACTCACGGTTTATCACCTCAGTTTGAAAATTTTTTTGGGTTCATTTGTTTGGCTCCCTAGCACTTCTTTTTCACCATGAGTAGTGCCAGAGAGCCAAAGAGTTGAACCCAAAAAAATTTTCAAACTGACATAGCAAGAGTTTTTAAATTAAAAAAATGCAATTTTTTTTCCCTTGTCTGCCACTCACGATCTACTACGTTAGTTTGAAAATTTTTTTGGATTCAACTCTTTGGCTCTTTAGCACTTCTCTTTCACCATATGCATACCGAAGGAAGATCTTCTCCGGCTCAAATAAATTGCAGAGTATCTAGTTAGTTATATTTTAAGAGTATTTTTGTCTTTCCATTTTTTGAAGGGATAAAAATACTCTTCCAAATGAACTGGGGAGGATCCTAATTCTATGCATACTTACACAACATCTTTACTTTACTGCATATAATATTTAGATAAAATTACTGAATCATCCCTGAATTTTAAACCTTTATTTTACTCTTAAGCTCCTTGAATTTGTTCTTTTTATCAAATAGTTCATTCCGTCTAATTCTGTAAAATATTTTTTAAGGAATCCACATAATATTATAATTACAACATTTTTCAAAAGATAGAAAAAATAAAAATAAAAATAAAATTATAGGAAAGTGGCTAGCATTTATCCTCGATAAAGTTTTGGAGCCACTCCCAATAGAAGGGTGACTTACGACTAACCCCTATCAGAGAATGGGTTGCTCCTAAGGGTGACATTATAAATAGGTGAATCAGACTAGTCACATTTTTTTTTTTATCTTTTTTCTTTTCATTTTCTTTTGAAAAATAGTATAATTGTAATTTTTTGAGACTCTGAAAAGAAAATTGGTGGGTTCTATACAAAATTGACAGAATGATTAATTTAATAATGAAAACAAACCCAAGGAGATAAAAGATAAAAGTAGAATAGAGAGTAATTTGATTTAGGTCAAAATGTAGGGAATGAATCAATAATTATGAAAACAAGAAAGAAGATGATCAAAGAGGCTCAAAGGGAAACACCCACTCAATAGAAATCAAACCAAAACCCTATCTAAATCCCAAGCCTTTCAAAGAATAACATTTGCTTAAACTTACCTTTGTCCTTTAGTAAGAAAGTGATCAGTTCTAAACAATCTATTTTAGCAACTGCTCTTCAGTTTTGGGATGATAAACTTATAAACCTGTTATATAATTCCGTAACAAAATGATTCTTCTGTACAAATTTCAACCATTTTTCCGACAGAGCCCACATGAAAATATAATTTACGTAAGTAAAAAATAAAAACCAAAAGAAAAAAAGAAAAAAGAAAAAAAGAAGAAGAAGTTGGTTCTTGTGGCCTAACGGCGTAGCCAAAAACCCCCCAAAACGGACCAAAATAATTTGGGTCCACTTTTGGGTGCAGAAAGACGAATAGATAGAGGGGAAATACAAAAGCTAGCTAAAAAAAAAGTGTGGGGCTGTCGGGTCTAGTGGGGAAAAAAGGTAGGACATGTAGATGGAATGGGTGTTGTGAATTAAAGAAACAAAGAAATCCAACTTATACTTACAAAAATTACAAACATGGCCTTATAAGGCCATGTTTAATTAATATTTTTCTTAATTATACACATAACCCGGCCCTAAAATGTTTAATTTTTTGGAATGGACCATACTAAATATCTGGGGGTATTACAAGTACGCACCTTCTTTTCTAAATCGAACCAGCTTGTATATGGCTTTAAAATGGGTCATAAGATTCAGGCAATGAGGGAGATGCTCGATAACATTGCAACTGATAGGATCAAATTTGGCTTTACTGAGCGCCCTACAAGGACACAGTTAGAGCATATATAGGAAGAGAGAAGATACACATTAATTTGTTTATAGCTGACGAAGAAGTTATTGGGAGGGAGGTTGAAAGGAAGACTATTAAAGAGTTGTCGTTGGATTTTAATAGGATACTGAAGGGTTCCATTATTTCCATAGTTGGGATTGGTGGACAAGGCAAAACCACGCTTGCTCAGTATGTGTTCAATGAAAAGGAGGGCCAAAGTCAATTTAATCTGAAACTTTGGATGTGTGTCTCTTAAGTTTTTGACGTGAAAACTATTGTTCAAAAGATCATAGAATGTGCAACTAAAAGGAGACCAGAAATCAATGAGATGGATTTGTTGCAACGTCAACTTCAAGCAGAAATTTATGGGAAGCGATATTTACTTGTTTTAGACGATGTATGGAATGAGGATATTGAAAGATGGTCTAGTTTGAAAAAACTGCTGGTCGATGGCAAACGGGGAAGCAAAGTTTTGGTTACTACACGTAGCGAAAAAGTTGCAAAGATTATAGACAAAGATTCACTGTTTCTTTTGGGAGGTCTATCTGAAAGTAATTCTTGGGATTTATTTAAGAAAATGGCATTTGAAGACGAAGAAGAGCCAAAGAATTCAAAGATAGTAAAAATTGGAAAGGAAATCATACAAACGTGTGCACAAGCTCCTCTTGCTATAAGGAGCATATGGAGTCTATTATACTTCAAAAATTCAGAGGATGATTGGTTATACTTTGAAAACAATGAACTTTACAAAATAACTCAACAAGACAATGATATTTTCCTAGTACTTAAGTTGAGTTATGATCATCATCTCCCATTACACTTGAAGCAATGCTTTGCTTTTTGTTCGTTGTTTCCAAAACATTCTGAAATTGAAGTGCAATTGTTGATTCGGCTATGAATAGCGCAAGGCTTTATTCATTCATCAAATAGAAATAGTCGTCTTGAAGATGTTGGTCACGAGTATTTTATGGATTTGCTGTGAAGGTCATTTTTCCAAGACATAGAAAGAAATGAATATGGTGATATAGAAACATGTAAAATGCATGACCTTATTCATGATCTTGCACGGTCAATAACAATGAATGAGTGCATAATTTCAGATCCTTTGCTCAGGGCACACAAAATGAGAACGCTTCTTTTGCTATTTCCAACAACGTCTAGCTATAGCCAAAAGCTGATCTATGATACACTTATTTCAAGTTTTAAATGGTTATGTGCTTTAAATTTGAGTCGATCAAATATTCAATATGTATCGTATTCCATTGGCAAGTTAAAGCATTTGAGATTTCTTGACCTTTCTTGGAATGAAGATATCAAACTACTCCCGTCTTCTATAACTAAATTGCAAAATTTGCAAACACTAAGGCTTGACTTTTGTAGTGGGCTTAAAGAATTGCCAAAAGACACTAAAAAATTGATTAGCCATAGGCACCTTGCACTTTATAAGTGTAGGAGCTTGACTCATATGACGGATGGACTGGGAAAGTTAACTGCTCTCCAAACATTGATGATGTACAGTATAGGGAAGAAGAAGAAAAGTTATTTTCCAAAGCAAAAGGATGGGCTAGATGGTCTGGATGGTTTACATGAATTGAGAGGAGAACTACGTATCAAGGGTTTAGAGCACTTGAGATCTTCTCCATCGAAAGCCAAGGCTGCACACTTGGAGAAAAAGCGACACCTTAAAATCTTGAAATTAGAGTGGGACCCAGAAGCTTCTGACTATAATGGTAAGGCAACTGCAAATGATGAACAGCTACTGGAACACCTTCAGCCACACCACAATTTGAAACAATTAATTGTAAATGGGTATGCAGGTGTGCGGTTTCCTTTCTTGATGTCATTGCTCTCGAATTTGGTTTCTATTTTCATATACAGTTGTAAATGGTGCCGCAACATCCCACCATTGAAACAATTCCCTTCTCTCAAGATTCTTATTCTTTTGGACTTAAGCGTGCTGGAGTACATAAGCAATGATGGTAGTGATGTGTCCTCTTCTTCCCTCCAACGTATCAGGCTTGAGAAATTGCCTAAGTTGAGGGGATTGTTGAGCCATGCAGTAACAGTAAATCATGGCATTCCATTAGATTTATTTCCTTGCCTTTCTTCTTTAAGTATCATTGATTGCCCCATCATGTCACCAACACCAGTCAGAGTACTCAATAACATTGCAAATGATGATCACGGGGAATCAGATTTGCACAAAGCTCTCAATTATCCACTATTGTTTCCTATCTTTCACTTCAATATATAGCATTCTCACGGGTCTAATATATATCTTGCTTCTTTTTTCTTTTATGTTTTTTAAATATTTCTTGTGTTTCGTCATGTCCATTTGGATTTGTAATTTCAAAACGTGGGATTTAAAAATAGTGATTTTAAAAGGTGTGATTTTTGAAAATGCAATTAAGCATCAAGTAGATCATGATTTGAAAAAGCGGATTTTTTAATGTGTTCAAAACCTAGTTCTTTATAAACACATTCACAAATGATACATTTTTTGTAATTAATTTTGTTTAAAATTGCACTGATGGCCTGTGAAATTGCAGAACCAAACGGTAGTATTAGGTATTGGGAAAAAGATTTATGATAGATCAGGAAAGTCTTTCACATCCCAAATTTTCTTAAAAACTCAATAAAATTTTTGAGCAACTCTAGGTTTTCTCATAATCAAATACAGATTTAGACAGATTCTTTTTATTATTATTGTTACTGCAACTCACTCTGTCCATGGATTGATTTGACCTTTTTACTATTTTCATTGGAAAATTTTGAGTTATTGTTGAGTTTATTATTTTGTTTTTAATGGTCAGCAGAGACATATTCAATTCATGAAATGGTGTGAGAATCATTGGTCGATTCTGAAATATGCTCGGATATGTCAGCCTCACTTGTAGACAAAACAATTGACAATATATAGAGGACTTCTATGATGAGGAAGATCAGGTGAGTAAATGTTGTAAGAATGACAATTAGCTGAGCCTGTGAAAGGGAACATTCAATTAACCATATTTTGCATTTTTAATCAGTATTCTGCCTACAATTTGGTCAACACTTTTGATCAGCATTTAGAACATTGAAAGACATTATAAAGAATCCTAGGAGTCCTTAAAAGCCATCTAACATGCATTTTGCATTTGCAGGTTCTTCCACTTGCTTGAAAGCATTTTAATCCCTAAAGACAGTGATAATGCTTGCTTGTCTTCAAGTGAAATTGGTTGAAGTGCTCCAATGGTAGTGACTGGAATTGAAGATCATGTTAGCCAACCACTCTGTTTATGTGTCTCTTGTTAGTGCAGTGCTTTTGTTAGTGCTGCCTTTGCATATATTCTTTGCAATTTAAATTCATGGTTAATTCTGTTATATCTAAATAGGCTTTTATAAAATTCAGTTTTTTAATGTGTTAGAAATTTAAAATATTAGGCACTGATACCCCTGCTTAAGTTTTTTCAAAAAAAAAAATTGAATTTGTTTTTTTTTTGAAAATTTAGCCTGGCCAATTTTTGTTTTTTTTGTTTTTAAAAGCCCAGCCCCTCCAAAATATAGCCCAGCCCTCCATTTTTCTTTTTAAAAAAACCTAACCTAACTCAGCCCCTTATCGTTTCTTTCTCTGTAATCTGTCAACGCCGTCAACGGGTTCTTCACTTCTTCTCTTGCTTCTATCAGCTCCACTGCTCCAGCCTCCTGAGTCCTGAGATATGCCGTATGTGGGTTTTCTTAAAGAGTGTGGGTTTTCTTCAAGGGTCATGGCCCATGATGGGGTTTTGGGGAAATTTTGGTTATTACTTATTAGTGTTGTTTGGTTGGTTCTGGTTATTGGGTGTTTACCGTGTTTATTATTTTGTTTTTCATTTGGAGGGACGGATTTGGGCTTTACGGGTGGTGTTTTTTAACGAATTATGCTTAATTGTGTTATTGCCTTATTGGGTTGGTTCTGGTTCTTGGATTATGAATTTATAGTGGTTTGTTCTCATTCTGGTGGGATTGATTAGGAGTATTTGAAATCGTGATAATTATATGGATATGTATGCTGATGAACAGTTTTTGGATGCATCATGAGTATTTGTTTTATGAGTTATGAGTTATTATCTTATTGATATATTGATTGGTCTTGTTTTGACTTTTCCAGTATCTACAATGTACAACTACAGAATGAGTAATCTCAATCTCAGTTATGAAGATCGTTAAGACAATACTTTGTAACAAAATGGACGATGAGTTGGCATATATTTATGAAGTCTCGTAGATATGCTTTTTGTGATACACATACCATATTATAATTTATATTTTTAATTGTATTTACAATATTATAATAAAAATATAATATATAAAGAGAACAACCAAAAAAAAAAAAAAGTATATCATTATATTTTGAGAAATGTTTGATTTTATTAAAAAGTTCATCTTTTAGCCATTTTAATCATAGGTGACATGATTCATTTTAAAATTAATAGATTTTAAACAATAAATTAATTGATTTCTGAAAAATGGGTCATGCCACATAGAATTAAAATGACCAAAAAATGAATTTTTTAATGAAGCAAAGCATTTTTCTTATATTTTATTATTTTATTCACGCCCCTTCATGAATGAATTCTTGGATCCGCCACTTATACAACGATGCATATTATATTTCCGTTGTTTTTAATTCTAGTCTATTCGGTTTCTTTAGAAGCTAGTCTAGATCTATGTTTTCAAGGATGAATCCCTTACTCCTGATGGTTTTACCTATCATAGTGGGCTTAGCTTTAATTGACTGCATTTTCAAGTGACTTCCACCATTCTGTTTTCCATTAAGTGTTTTGATTAGGTTCTAGTTGTCTATCTAGCTAGCTTGAGTTTCTCAGTTGTTAAAAGTGTAGGGTTTTTTTTTGTTTTTTCATCTTGTTCTTGTCGTGGTAATTTTTTTTTTTTTTTTTTTTAAAAAAGTAAAATATAATACAAACGTAAATGAACACATCAAATCTGATGGAAAAGCTCTGCTGTCATCCCTATGATTAAAAGTTGAGACTATATTAATATAGTCATGTATTCAAACTCGATGGCTCGCTTCATTCTACTACATATTGCTTTTTTGAACATTTCGATTACTGCCCCATAATATAACATTTCGATAACTCAAAAGATAAGATTCGTGAACTAAAATATGAGACAAACACACATGGTTCCATCGGTTCTGATGGAAACCTATGCAACTACCCCTTAATTTAACAGATGGTTTACTCAGAAGATAAAGATTCGCGAACTAAAATAAGAGAGAAATGCACATGGCCGCGTTAGACCTTATTGACTTCTTTCAAATTTAATTTTCAAGTAAACAATGCAAGTATGCAGCGCCCCTATGAATGAATACTAGGCCATTGTCCATGTCCATCCTCTTCACGGCTAGAAAACACATCTTCCTTAATTCTACTCGATCTCCAACATCTCTCGCTGAATCAGCAGCAACTTTTGGCTAGCATTCACTCGATTTATGGTCTATAATACCTCAACAACATTTCGAAAGAATAAATCCACGCCAACAATTTGTTCATTATAACGTACTATATATTAAAGGACAACATGCATGCAAAATCTCTAACGTGCGGTAGAGGAATTCTAAAACTATTACAATGATCGGATTCGAATGAGTGGTTGTAAATGAACAACAAAACAAATCCAACTTAAACTTACAACAATTTGAAACATGACCTTAGTATATTCCTTCATTACACACATATCCCAAAAAATGTTTTGACTTTTCATAATGGACCACCATACTAAATATTTAGGGTCATTACAGGTACCTACGCATCTTCTTTTCCAAATCGAACCGACTTGTATATAGCCTTAAAATGGGTCATAGGATTAAGGCAATTAAGGTGAGATTAGATGAAATCGCGGTAGATAGGATCAAATTTGACTTCATTGAGCACCCAACAGAGACACGGTTTGAGCATAGGAGGAGAAAATATACACACTCTTCTGTACATGAGGAAGAAGTCGTGTCTTTGGGAGAGGTTAAAAAGAAGGATGTTAAAAAGTTGTTATTGGATTCCAACGTGGAAAAGAATGTTTCTATCATTCCCATAGTTGGAATTGGTGGACTAGGCAAGACCATGTTTGCTCAATATGCATTCACTGTCTAGGTCCCTCCTGTGCGGCTTCTAACAAATTGATGCTACTATATATGATCAAGTTTAAATAAAATAATAATAATTGGTCTCTCCAATCTGTCCAAGAGTGCCATATATTAATTGAAGTATGAAAACTACAGTCTTATTAATTAGTTGTTCAAATCATTTACCATTTATTCGAAGAAAAAAAAAAAAATCATTTTACCTTTTTGTTATTGGGGTTCAAATCAATCACCCGTCAAACAAGTTTTAACTCTACCGGATTTTTGATTGATAGAAATTAATTACTTTTTATTTGGCTTTTCTTTTAACTTGGACGTGAAGAAACAAAAAAAATATATATATATTTGAATACCTTTGGATGTTACCAAGGCCTCTGCAACCCATGACCAAACAGAGTTACTCAAATCAAAAGGTTAAAAAGGTACCTGTTTTTGCTTAGAACCTGTAAAGTAGGCCCAAAAATACACGATCGAGGTCAACCTCGTACTTTCGTTATAAAGATTATTTAACTTATTTAACGTGAGTAATTATATAAATTAATTTTCAAAAAAAAAAAAAAAAAATCTTTATTTCTACAAGTAAACATAGTAAAATTCTATTTTCCTTTACAACTCCTAATCTTTATAATCTATTGATCTCTCATCTCACTCTTTGCTCTACTACCACTCCATTAAATTTTCTTGATATACCTAAGCTTTATAATCTATTTGATCTTAAAATATTAATTAAATAATTATTAGTTTTTTTATATGTATATGTAGTGATTTAGAATAAATGATTATTAATTAAACATTATTTTATATCACAAAAAAATTAAATGCATCATGATATTATTTGTTAGAGATGATATATAAGCAAAAGTTGAGTACGTAAAATTGTTTGATTAGTAGAGCATTCGTAGCAGCTTGATCAAACTAGTTTTTTTTTTTTTTTTTTTTTGCAATTTTGGTGAGCCAAATCACTAAAAATCATTTAAAAAAAAAAAAAAACACTCTCCAATAACCTCAGCAAAATAGTTATTTTGGTTTGCTCAATGATTAGTACTCACTATCTACTCACCAAATGGATAAAAAGTAATAAAATATTTCTCTCTCCCTCCCTATTCTTTGAAAAAAGTTAGAAAAGAATAAAGAACATTTAAATGGAATAATGAACATAGATTGTTAAAATGGTGAGCCTGCAGGAGGTCCTTTCAAAAAGTCAGTAGTTAAAATAGAGAAAAGTATACTGTTTAGTTATTTTGGTGAGTAAAATTTGACGAAGCTGCTATTTTTAATTTTTAAAAATTTGTAATATTTCCTTCATTTTCTTAGTTTTAATTTCTATTGGAAGAAGATAAGGTTTTTCATGATTGATTTTGGATTGTTAGTCACGTCAGCTTATTTCCACTCTCATATCAATTCTGGAAAGTTTTTTTTTATTAATTAAAAAACAGAGATTTTTCGTCTTTACTATCATTCAGTCAGCTGTAATAATATTTAATGCAATTATATGGCATAATATATACTTTGATCTCAATGAAGAGGGAGAGAGAAGAAAAGAGAAGGGAAAGAGGCTGCTGAGAAAATGGAAAGAAAATGAAAAAAAAATGAGAGAGAAACGAAAAGCAAAAAGGGAGAGAGAGAAATTATATTTGTTTAATTAATAGGTGAGTGAATAGTAATTTTTAAATTTGGTGAGTACTGTTCACCTCACTACTTTTTTTTGTTAAAGTAGTGAGGCTGAAAAGAGGACATATAGGTCATTTTGGTTAAATTGCCTCACCAAAATAACTAAAAAATAATTTTGGTGAGGCTGCAAGGAGTGCTCTTAAGGGTTTTGTCAAATACTTTTATAGTAATTATTTCATATACATAGTAAACAAAACTAATTCTCGATTTAGATTAAGTTTGGTACGTAGTTTATAATATTATAAAATTTCTTTGGTCAATTCAGTGGATATTTGAAAATTACTGGCAGAATTTTTATTTTTACTTTTTTAACAAAAAGGCCCAACGCAGCTTCATCAAGATGAGTGGGGGATCTATGATGGTTTTCACTTCATAGACATTCTCATTGCAGAATTTGAACCATCTAGTGTATACTAGGACACTTTTGAGAATATTTTTGAATCCACTAAACCATACCCTAGCTAGCTAGATGATACAAAAATAGATGATAAGATCTAAGAACTAAAATATGGAGATCATTAGGACAATTAGGCAATTGCCTAAGACGCCCAATTTAATAAGGCCTTCCAACTCCAAAGGCAAAAAACATAATATAGACACCCATCCAAGAAGAGGGAAGATCTAGATTTAGATCTTCTCTTCTCCCCTTTCACGGTAGCAGTGCTCGGCGTCTTTTCTGTAGGCTCCACCGGTTTCCGTTTTTGGCGGGTTGATGTAGATCTAGATCTAGTCTCTTCAGCCTTAGATCTAGTTGTCTTCTTCAGCCAAGGCGTGTCTTCCGAAGGAATGTCTACGATGCCGTGCTCCTCCGCTGCTGCTTGTGGGATTTTTGTTTTTGTTTTTTGTTTTTTATTTTATGGTTCTAGTTGTTGGGCTGAGGACGTGAATAATGCTTATAGCTTTCGGGTCGAGAGAGGAATGGTTTGGGTGTGGGTATTTTGCTCATACCTGGGAAATGACTTCCTCTACCTCGAAAGGAGTCTGCGTTAGTAGATCTGTTCTATAAACTAAAGATTGGGCTGAGATAGCGAATGTTTGACATCATATATTACTTTTTCATTGTAAGATCCGTATGTTTTTGATTTTTTAACGTGTAATCTTTTAGTTTCGGCTATGATCTTGCAGAATTGTATGTTTTGTGATTATAAGAGCTTTTATGCTCTTGACACTATTAATCAAATCAGATTGATTTTCTTTGAAAAAAAAAAAAAATGAGAGAAATTAACGCACATGGCCACGTTAGATCTGATGGACTCTTTTCAAATTTAATGAATGTAAGTCGGTGGGTGGGTGAAGGCAACGGAAATAAAAAGATACTAAATTGGGTGGGTGAAGAAAGCAACTCCCCGACACACTTGACGTTACACCAACTTTGCCTTGGATTCTTATGCATCACGACGCCTACATCTTGTCTGTATTCTTAGAAATTGATGAGACCATCATATTTAATTTGGATTCGCACAATAATTCAAACTTTATAATACATTAATACATTAATAATCTTGTATTCAAACTCGATGGCTCTCTCAATACTATTATTATTATTTTTAATTTCTTTCTTTCTTCAATATTTTTTTAATGTTTCTTTTTGTTTTTGGATTTTTTTATAGGCATGTTGGTTCTTTTTATGGCAATTGGCCATGTCCATCCGCTTCACAGCAAACACATCTTCCTTAATTCTCCAGTTCGACACCTCGATCCCACTGAATCAACAGCAGCTTTTAGCATTCACTCGACTTACGAACAACAAATGGCTGAATCGGTTCTTTTCAACATTGCTGCGGGTATGATTAAGAGTTTCGGCTTTCTTGCTCTCCAAGAGACTGGACTGCTCTCTGGTTTCACAGACGAGCTTAAAAGGTTGGGGAACACGGTTTCCACTATCCAAGCTGTGCTTTTGGATGCGGAAGAGAAGCAGGCCCAGAACCATGAGGTCAAAGATTGGCTTGAAAAGCTCAAGGATGCCATGTACGATGCCGACGACTTGCTGGATGATTACTCCACTGAACTTTTGCGGTGACAAGTGATGACACGGGATAAGAAGGCAAAACAGGTACGGATCTTCTTTTTTTCAAATCCAACCAGCTTGCATATTTACTCTGGGTATACATGCGGATGTGAATGCATTCGCGCTGTTATTGCTGTGAATGAATGCGGTTATGCTTTTCGCATTTTAGGTAATGGGCCTATTTTAATCTCTTGCTTGGGTTTTCTTTGGACCTCTATCAGAACCTATTTTAGATGATTTTGAAAATAATTTAGACCATTTTTTAGTGTTTTTAACTTGTTTAATTA